>NW_009592762.1:0-15832 GCF_000690535.1 Cariama cristata
ATAGGACAAGGGACAATGGCTTTAAACTGCAAGGGGTAGATTTAGATGAGATATTAGGAAGAAATTCTTCCCGATGAGGGTGGTGAGGCACTGGCACAGGTTGCCCAAAGAAGCTGTGGCTGCCCCATCCCTGGAAGTGTTTGAGGACAGGTTGGAGGAGGCTTTGAGCGATCTGATGTAGTGAAAGATGTCCCTGCCTATGGCAGAGGGGTTGGAACTAGATGTTCTTTAAGGTCCCTTCCAGCCCAAACCATTCTATGATTCTATGATGATGTTAAATAACATTAGTCCCAGTACAGACCCTTGAGGGACACCAGTCATTACTGGTTTCCACTTGGACATTGAGCCATTGACTATAATGCTTTGGATGCAGCCATTCAGGCAATTCCCTGTTCATCTAACAGTCCATCCATCAAACCCATCTCTCTCCAATTTAGCAGCAAGAATGTTGCCAGGGACATTATCAAAGATCTTGCAGAAATCTAGATAGATGACATTAGTACTCCTTCCTTTGTCCACTGATGCAGTCACTCCATCATAGAAGGACACTTGATTAGTCAGGCATGATTTGCCCTTGGTGAAGCCACGCTGTCTCTCTAATCACCTCCCTGTCTCCCATATGTTTTGACGTATAGAACCTGTTCCATGATCTTACCAGGCAAGGAGGTGAGGCCGACAGGTCAGTAAAACATGGGCATAGAGTATTTGTTGTCATTAAAATGTGAGCTGTATGGCTTAAAAAGAGTAAGCAGGAAGAAACACCAGTGATTGTTAGAATTTTAGATTACTTACAATCTGTTTATAAATCTATTGCATTTCTAGCTACAAGATAAAACAGTGATACAGAGAAGCAAAGTGACTCTAGAATACCAAGTACTAATTAATTAGAAAGCTGTTTTTCAGTATATGGGCCTTGTCTTTGTTTCTGAGCATGTGAAACAATATTTTAGGGTGCTGCACAAGTAAATGGGGAGCAAAATCTTAGGGGTAATGTTATAAATTTGGAAGACAAGACACATTTTTTCTCTTACCCCGTTGTTTTGTTCTTACCATATTGATTTACTCCACTCAGCCTACCACTTAGTAAGATGAACAGTTCTGTGGCGGTTGCTCAGTTGGTTGAAATCAGGCCAGATGCCTTGAGAATATGAAACACCCTAGCACTTAAGGTATTGTTTTATGAGACAGGTGGTAAAAAAGGTCTTAGAAGTATTGCAGAACAGGCTTTTCACAGGTGTTGCCAAAGCAGGATAATAACATGGAAAGCTCTGCTTTTGGTTGTCTTTGTTTTTACTAAATACGATTTAAGCCAGTGACATCCTAAAAATAAAGGGGTAGTTGCAGTGTATCCTGTCAGCCCTGATAGGTTTTTTTGGTTGGTTTGTTTGATCTCTGCAATTAATGGCTTATGCTGTTACTACTACTACTTCTTCTACTACTACTATTAGTAAACTATGGGTTTATGCTATCTACTACCACAAGACAGTAGATTTGGAGTTTCTGAGTTTGACTACCTATCAACACTTACCTCCTAGTTGTTGGTAGATGTGGCTAAGTTCCAGTGATAACATCTAGTTTGTCACAGAATTCAGACTCTAGATTGGTCAGGGCTAATCACTCAGTTCAGTCATTAACTATGAATTTCTTAGATGTGAAAGAGATTAACAGAACCGGATCAACATGGACAGAACAAGAAAAGGCATCTTATTGATTTCAAACTCCAGGATCAATTAGTCAAATCTTACTCTCATGAAAATCAATGACAGGTTTTTTTCTGACTTTAAATGGAAATTGGAGTCCATATTGTAATTATTATACATTTCTGCAGATTTTCTTTTGTGGATGTCACAGCTTTGTAATTCTGGCATTCTGTGTTCCATATTTCTTTATTTTATAATATTTATTAATTTTCAGTCCTCATAAGTGCATAACAAAACTCATTGTGGCTTCATAAACTGGTTCACAAAGGATAACTATTGCGAATATGTCTTTTTTTACCAGAAGATTGTTGTGAACCGTCTGGGACAGAGTCCAAAATTTCTTCTTCCCAATTATAATGAAAGCCGAGCTTCAAAAATACATTACTAGTGCATTCTTTCATTACAACTATTGTTATAAAAATGAATTTAAGGTACAGTATGTTATACCTCATCTTTACTGTAATCTTTATTATGAGGGTAAGGTAGTGCAATTTTAATAATTGTTAGAATGTACAAAAAGACAGTGGTCTAATGTACCTAGTAGTGTGTTTTTAGCTGTTCATACATAGATTAGTTATGTATTCCACAGCCATCAACAGGTAAACTTGCTTGGAAAAATGCATGAGGTATTGATTTTATTTCTCTGGCAAAGGATATAGCGAGAACACAGCATGGCACAACAGGAATCTGTCCTCACGACAATGATTGCAACAAGAATAGAAATATAAACTTACAGTCCACACCATTTTCTAAAGACAAGGTTCTAGTTTCACCACTTTCTCACTTTTTACTTTCCTCTTTTACGTAAATTCTTGTGTTGTCGCAACCAGTTCTGCTCTCAAGTCGTCCAGATGCGTCATCTTCAGACAATGGGAATCCATGGATGGTCAGAGGTGATCGGAACATGTTTTTCTTATTAAAAATATTGAATAGCTTACTTTCTCTCTGATTCTCCTCTTGTTCCATTTCTCCAGCAAAGTGCCATCCTAATGACCATAATACATCGTTAGATTAAAGATCAAGGGATACAGTTAGTTTTCATATAAACATATATATATATACAGTATGTATATATATATATACACACAGAGAATTCATTCTTCTCCTTTATCTTCCATATACTGCTTACTTTCTCCACTTGTCAGTTTCTCTGGATAAGCATATAGCACGCTGTGAGTGACATCACAGCTCAAATAGTTCATGACAATAATTGTTGTTTGCTTTACAAGTGTGGAATTTAGTTTTGGTTTTTTTTTAATTTATAGCCAAAAGAGTTTTATTTTCTTTTTTCCGATTTTCATGTGCACTGACCTCTGCAGGGGCGAGGATCTGGCATTTGTTCTGGATCTGTTGAAATAACAGAATAGAAGCTTTAAGAAAGTTATTTTTTATAGATGTTTCCCTTAGTATACCTTGATGTATGAGATGTTCATGACTTCTCTTTCTTTTTTCAGTAGCTCTTTTAGTTGGATTGCTCTTTCCTCTTCCCACATGACTCTCTCTCTTTCACCCTCTTTCTACACACTTTTTGATTCATTTTAGCCACTCATGACTTCAACTATGATTTCTCTTGTCAAACATTCATTTACTTTACGCTTCTACCTTGTCTTTATTCATCTTATGCTACATCATCTTCTCTCTATAGTTAGAGAAGGATATTGTGCTGCTTATTTTACACAGTGCCAAAGCTGAATGTTTTCTAAAACCCTTCCTAATTTTTACCACATTATTATCTTTGACATTTGTTGCCAACCTGACTCATTTTCAGTTCTTCTCTCTATTTTCTTGCATATCTCTATGTTTGTGTTCTGTCATCCATCTGCTAAAAACTGAGGTATACAGTCCAGTCACGCATTAACTCCATTTAATATTTCCAGTTGGGCTTCTTACCACAGAGCTATGGTTTTCTTGTAAAAGACTGTGGCCTTCATTACTAGCTCCCCTAGTTATCCTGATTACTAATCTGAGCATTCTGAGGGCTTAAGGGAAAAAACATCCTTCCACACCCATCTAATCTCATTGACGTTGGTTGGCTTGTGGATGTAAAAATGAAAGGGGGCTTTGGACAACTGTTTTTGTAGATACTACATAAGTCCTTAGATTTCCAAGTGACTGAAGTTTAGCTATATATTTTGTGATGATTTACTTGATGTTTCTTCATTTCAGTATCCATTTACCACTAAGGTTGGTAAAAGAAATAATTTTAGGTTTATCGAACACAGACTCGGGTAATGCAAACAGTATGCCCAGCTCAGGTTATAGCTGAACAAGAAGCAAGACTACTGTCAAATTTTCCTTGATTATATGACAATAATATTTTGCTTAGTAGCTACTCTATACTAACTGAAAAAAATAGATCAAGTGTTCTGGAACTGTAATGATAAACCCATAAATAAGCTGTGCAATCAAAAGAAGACACAGACAAATGTGAAACAGGGCAAGTAAGCCACCACAATCAGTCTTTGCGATACTTCATGTTAAGTGGGCTGATAATTTGCTGTGACTTCTCACAGCTTCCTGTCATACAAGCCTTGTGCTGTCAATATTCTATTTATGTTGCTTGAGTTACTATCCTTTGGAGGAAAAACCTCACTTAACCCATCAGACCATATTGACTTTTCCTTGTGTTTTAAACTAATTGTATCCTTGTTAATGTTTGATTCACCTATTGTTGTAATTAAAACCTATAGGGTAAAGTAGCCTTCAATAGAAATTTTTTTCAAATCAGAAACTATAACCTTGCACTTTTAATAGTGAAGTTTAAGAGCAGCATGATAAAATGGAAGTTCTTCTCTAACTCCTTTGTAGAAAAGGACCTCTCCTCAGCACTGAGGAGTGCTGTGTCCAGTCTGGGGCTCCCTGGTATGAGAGGGACATGGATGTATTGGAGCCCAGCACAGGGCCATGAAGATGCTGAAGGGCTTGGTGTATGTGAGCTATGTAGAGAGGCTAGGAGAACTGGGACTATTCAGCCTGGAGAAAAGAAGGCTCAAGGGGATCTTATCCATGTGTATAAATACCTGATGGTTGTGGGGAAGGAGTAAAGAAGACAGAGAAAGGCTGTCTCAATGGTGCCTTGTGAAATGCCAAGAGGCAATGGGCACAAACTGAAATATGGGAAATTCCACTTAAATACAAGTAAAAACTTTTTTGCTGTGAGGGTAAATGAACACTGAACATGTTGACTGGAGAGTGCTGTGTAGTCTCCATCCTGGGAGATACTTAAAGATATCCTTGGAGATACCTTCTGGAAACAGCCCTGAGCAACCTACTGTGGGCGACACTGCTTTGAGCAACGTTGGGCTCGATGATCTGCTGAGGCTGCTTCCAACAGGTCTGTCGTTCTGTGCTTGTGTTGAAGTATTTCTGAATTGTTTTTTTCAGATCAGGTACGGACACCTAATAAACTTAAAGAAGTACACCGTGATACATTGATTGTCTTTTTTTATTCTTACTTAAATATGTTATGCATAGCCCTTCCAATCTTTTTAAAAAATTAAAGTAGTAGAAGATTAAGTAATTTTTTTGCAAGAAAGTTCCCAAACATAATGCAAATTCCTTCACACAGCCCAACAAACTTACCAATGTCTAACTGTATGTAGTAATACAACGTATATAATTGTGATTATGCTCATTTTACAAATAAATAAACTGAAATGGATAGATATCAGTTCTTAATGTGTCTAGTAGATCAGAAATTATATTAGTTTGTCATGGATTCACCCTACTACTTTCAAAAGAAAATCAGATTGATTTACTTACCCATGTAAAGGACAAGCCTATGGTTCTTAATTTACACTCTATTCTTAAATATCCAATTATTGTTTCAGTTTTGATAGATGTTAATTATCTTCCTTTAGAGCATTTAGTAGATCTATAGGCTGTAATTTTCAAAAAGATTTTCAGATTTCATTTGAATGTTGGACTCTAAGTACTGAGAAAATAGTCTTTTGTTTTCTTGTACATTATAGAAACACTGTTTGATGTTAGAAAAGCTTTTTATTTCCTACTACACAGTCTTACTTCAAATGTCAGGCTCCTAATATGAATTGAGTCTTTCTATGAATTCAGGAGGGAGCAGTATAGTGAGAGAAAATGATGAGATTATAGCAAATGACTGAAGTACACTCTCCTGCTAACGTGGTGCCAAATTCTGCCAAACTCTCATTTATTAGTGTTTATCATACCTTCAAAATATGTAGGCTTGGGGAATGGACTTCTAAGTTGGGAATGTGTTGTCATCTTTCCAGAGAGGATTAAAACATAAATGGCATGGAAGACTGAAGCATTTACCTGTGTTTTGCTTGATTAGAGCAGAATTTTATAACCAAATGCTGGTGATCCAGGAACTTTCAGAAGGATTCAATACATAGAAAAAAATAAGCAAAAGAAGTGAGAAGAGTTAGGGAGAAAATTGGGAAGGAATTTGTTTGACTTTGTTTTTTAAATGGGAGCGTTAATCGTGTTTGTCACAAGAAGACATTTGGGGTGCGATGTTGCAGCATCCAAAGACAACAGCTATCTGCCTATAGAGAAGGATATTACAGATGCTAAAGGTTACTATGATCAATGTCTTACTAAAATGTGTCAATGGTTAATAGTCCTTTAGGAAGGACTGTTAAGATAGGATTTTTTTTTTTTAGTGTATGAGTTAACCTAGTTTAGTAGTTATCCAGTTATTCCAATTTGTGCACTACTGGGTTATACTAGTAAGGGATAGTTCTGAGCAACAAAGGAAAAGGATAAGAAGGGACATAAAGTGAATTTTATCCTTAATACTTGTGTTGTTCTGATCTGTTTCTTACAGGAAGCAGATTTAAAAGAAAAACCAAACAAACAGATAGAATATTGCTTTTGGTTTATCTAGATGCAATAAAACCACAGGAAGTGGTGATGTTGGAAAAAAGACCGTGTCATACATGCCATCCTTTTACACTTACAATCAGAATACACATCAGGAGGCATCATATGCGGGATCAAACTAAGCATTGACCTTGTCATTTTTGTCAGTTTTCTAAGCAGAAATTGGTCACATCAATAAATAATAAATCTTTAGTGAAGAAGGTGCTGTCACCAAGAAATAATAAATGCTGCATTAGCATCATACTCCTATTAGGAGTGTCAAAGGGATTAAATACAACCATTTACATCGTGTTACTGTGCGTAATAGTGAATCAGGATTTGGATGTTTTCTAGGGACATGGAGAAATTTGTTGTGAATTATTAGAAAAAAAGGTAATGAATATGGTTAATTTTCCTCTATAAAACTATTAATTCTACTTGTTGATGTTTTTTGTTTTTCTTCAGGCCACAGACAGCACTTTTTAAAGTGAGAAATAGGTACCCTTTTTATTCTATATTTCAATTATTTTTGAATAATACATTTATTGAGGATTAGCCTAACCTTTCTTAGCATCAAAATTCAGAGTCCGGCTGTAGCTGTTGCTTGCTTACTTCAGTTGGGGAAATGCTGGCATTTCCTATTAATGCAAAGAGCTTAGGCACTCAGTGTGGCTTCGATATAACTGCACTTTTGAAGCATAAGACAAAAATTCTCTAAAAAATATCTAACCTGTCATGTGTTTGAAAAACCGTAGACCCTTTCTGTACATGAATGTTACTGTGGTACTAAATGATACTGAATGGTACTAAAAGGCTGGTACTGTGCATCCAAGCTGAGCTGAGTTTCTTAGCACCTGAAAAAGACCTGAATTAATTTGCAATTCACAAATAAGGATTGTTGTGACTGTGAAACCAGAGTCCTCATCCAGGGAGCTTGTTTGAGTCTGCCCGCACTATTGGGTTCGATGCGAAGAAGAGTAGCCATAGAATTCCTTGGTTTTGGTTCCTGTTAAAATAATGATTTAAATTTTTTGCTTTCATTATTAATACTTGTGAAAAATACATGACCATTAGAACAGATACTGGAGTCCAGAACTATCCTTCACAATTTAATGCAGGAATCACTAAATTAGTGTACTGAGCTCTTTCATTTTCTGTTTATTCCCAGGTTCTTGAATCTTGTATTTTTGACTGAAGACTGTTTCATAGAAAATGTGCTAAAAGTGAAGCCTCTGCCTCAGTTGCCTAAAGTAAGATGCTCAGGATATTCTACTGAGAAGGAAGCATTTGAAACTATTTAGACTAAAATAAAAAATTCCATTCAAATTTCTCATTTCTGAGAGGCAATAAGCACTTGCACGTTGTTTAAATGTCATGTTCTATAAAGTTCTGCTTTGGAAGGAAGTGTTTGAGTCAATGAAGGAAGTTCCATATCAGTTCAAGGTAAAAAAAAAAACCCAAACCCTAAGATTTTAACACATCCCTCTTCTCATCTCTTCTTATGCCTCTTTTTTTTTTTTTTTTTTTCTCCTTTTTTTCTTTTGTTTAGGGATGTTCCATCACCTACTGTACTGGTTGCTGTGAATCCTTTTCCTAGGCATCTTCACTGTGGAAGGAATATGAGTAATTATCTCAGGAGCAAGTAGGAGTCTGGCACCACAAAATGGCATCGTCATGTCCGTTTTGTGAATCCCTACAAGTTCATTGTCATTTGAACCTACAGGCTGACCCAATATGTTTCCCATACCCACAAGCTAAGAAAAACAGACTTATTCATAGTGACAATAACAAACAGTGTATTTGCCAACCATCTAGCAGTGTTTCTAAAACAAAACTTAACAATATTAGAGTGGCAGAGTAAATTAGTAGAGATTTCTCACAGATTTTTGTTTTCCATTTTAAGGTATGGCCTTGCTCCTGTCGCTGTCCGCTGAAGCACTGACTGTACTATTACAGAACCGATTGTTTCAACTATACAGTGGGAAACACAACTGGAACTGTTTGGAAATCTTGCAATATGCATGAATGTAGGTATTTAAATAGGAAGGACTGGAATAAAATTTCTTGCTGAAGCTTTAAAAAACATGTCCAGAATCAACAGGCCCAAGAACTGGGAAAGCTAAGGCAAAGAAAACATTCACCTTTGGGTACTTCGTGCTGTCTTTGGTTACTGTAGAGTAGTCAGCTGAATGTAATCCAGATATCAGCTGTGCTACTAATTTAACAGTGCTTTGGGGCCAAGTGGCATGCTGCAGCATTTATGTATGTTCTTTCTCCCACCTCCCCAAAAAGTGGGCCTTAACAAATTGCCTCTCGGAAATACTTCCTGGCGTTTGCTATCAGCCCAGCTAAAGGTTCAGGCACCGTATGAGGTTCTTAGCTGACACAAGCCAAAACCAAATTAGGCTGCATGCTAGCAATTAAACATTGTTGATGATCTTTGACTAGTGCTTGAGCTCCTGCTCTGGCTTTGTTATATTTGTAAGTAGAGGTAATAGTTGCAGAGACCTGTCTGCTACAGTAGCCTGCTCCTCAGGGTTATAGGGATACCTAAAATCTCTGAACTTCTGTTACAGAGTCCTCATTATCTCTGTAGATATAGACCTATGAAGAAGTCTTCCAAAGACCTTATTCAGCCTATGTAAATTTTCAATGGAGCCATTTTACTTCATGCAAGAGGAAGATTTTTTCTGGGTTTGTGTTCTATTCATCTGTTCCCACAAAATCAGAATATCAGAACATTTATAGAAGTGTATTAACTACCTTTAGTGTATTTGTCATGAGTGGCTAATTGCCTTTTAGAAAAAGAAGTCCTTACATTTTGTGTAGTCGTGTCTTGACAGAATTTTAAAAATATCTTAATATTTTTGCATGCAGCTGTGTTCCTATATGTATATGTTTAGTAGAAATTTTCCCTAATACTTGCAAAATATATGGTATAGCTTGCAAGAGTTAATGATTTCTGTAAAAGTTTATTTCAGACCTACCTTTTGAAAAAGTTGTCCTTCTAAAACAGATGAACATTATCTTTGGGGAAATGATTGTGTTGTGCCTCAAAAGTCTTATTCTTAATATCTAGTCACCTTTCAGCTATCATTGGCTGGGCCATTCTATGTACATACTGTTGAAAAAATACATGTAAAAGTATATAGAAAAATCAATACTGGAAAGGTGACATTCTTTCTTTCTTAGTCTGAGGTATCAGCATGAAAAGTATATTAATGAGTAGAGGGCTGAAGGCAAAAATTTCTTACTAAGCATCTTCATTGCTCTTTTACACAGTAATAGAAAAGAGCAGTTTCAAATATCCATATGTGGCATCTTATTCCACTTGCTTGGCATTAAGTGAATGGCTTTGTTACAATAGCTCTTAAAGAGTTGGAGTTCCACTGCATTGCAAAGTTTGTTGTCCATCTTTAGAATAAAAGAGATTAATTTGAAATTTCTATTGATGTGATCATCATTCAGCATATTTCTGAGAATAAATCTGCCTCAGCATGCCATAAGAAATCTACCTCAACATGCCATTCCTTCACCTGAATAGCACATTTATCATGATGATATTTCCAGAAATTAATGTGTACTTTTTTTCAGAACAGGCTTCAGTGAATCTTCTGGTGGCACATTTTCCATGGTATTGCTTGACTATTAGGAACATCCCAAAGCTAATCAATGTGCTATATATTTAAAGTATCTCTGAAACTTGTAAATTAGAAATCAGGTAGGATCATTGTTGACATAAACAGTCCTCTTTTTAAGAAATTCTTTTAGACAGTAAATACATGTTCTTTGCAGCACTGTTACGTTTTTTGCAACCTATTTACTAGACTCCAGAAATAATTGTCTCAGAGTTTCCAGTTTCTGCAGTATTATTCATCAACCAAGCTCTTTTCCTCCGATGACCAACAGAATTAAACTTGTGGCTTACTGCGATGGAATAACAAACGGGTGTGGAGCCCTCTGCAGTCCAATCTACTGCTGAAAATGCTATTTAGTGCATGACATGGATGAGAGTCTAGAAATAACGTTCAGTCAGTGTGAATTATGGTAATTTCTTTGAAATTAATAAAATGATGACAGTTTGCATCAGCTGAAAGATTGACTTCTGACATTGATAGTAACAGGATCAGAACAAGGAGTTTTAAGACAGCACATAGTCAGGAATAACACAGTGGAATTTTCCATATTTAGAAATCTAATACATATATTGTCTTGAAAGACATTGCTTTGACGATATCCTTAAATACTGAATAAAATACTTCTAAAGAAATTAGAAGAGAAAATATTAACAGGTGAGTCCAAAAATCACTGAATTTTGTGTCAGATTATAAACTCTAAATGTATACAGTGTTATAAAGTGAACGGATAACAAATCAGTGTACAGATGAGACACATTCAGATGATACTGTACTACTGCATGTGTAGATACAATTTTTTGAGAAAAAAGTTTAGAGATAGAGCAATAGAGATATTTTAAAAACTCTTACTATTTTTAACATTTTAATCTCTGTACTTTAAAGTATCTGTGCTTGTGATTGGTTATGTGTACAAATCATAGCTCAATACCTGAAATCCACTGTGTTTTCGTATTAAGTACTTAGATGTCTAAGTGACAAAAGGTAAAAATAGAGACCAGATTTAGGACTCTCCCGCAATTTGGGATCAAAAATTACATTATTCATACTGCTGCTGTAATCAGTTCAAATTTAATATCAGTTCCACAGGCTAAATAGATGTTTCATGAGCAGGTACATACTCAAGTTCATAAGCAGAGTTGTAGGAATCTATTTAAAAAGAAATATTAATAGAACTTTTTCATGAGCTGAAGAAAAGCAGGATGAAACGTATGATGCCTACTTTCAACTATTTGTAAATGGAGAAAACTTAAATTAGATGCATGAGAAATTACTAGAATTTTTATATCTTTGATCATTTCTGTATACATGCAAAGCAAAAAGTGATTGACTTGTGAAAAGTAATTAGTGAATTCACTACTATTCTGATGAAATGGAAGCTTGATCCTATTTTTCCTTTGTAAACAGATTAAAGTTACTAGTGCAATTCCATTGACCTTTGCAGTGAGTTTTAATATTGTGTAAAGTCTTGATATGGAATGTTTCTGTAAAATTAGTCTCTCAGCATTATGAATGGGACATCTCTGGCTTAATTTTATGTATAATTCACAGACATTAGCACAAATGGAGAAGCAGGTCCCTGCATGAATGCATTAGCAGAACTCTCGTAGACTTCATTGCTTTTTGGACAGGCGAAGAGTAGAACATACATTTAGGTATTAGCTTAGTGGAAAGAGGATCTCATGGGGAGTTGGGAATTAAATAAAACAATCTTTCCAAGGTAAACTATGTCAGTATTTCCCATATATTTTCTCTTTTGATATTCATGATATCAAATCTAATGTCATTAGACATTTTTCATTATAAAGCTGTGCCTTCAGCTATTTGTAACTTTGTCAAACTGTTGATCTTACTGCATTTAAACTAACTTTCAGTGGAATGGATATTGTTTCTCAGACTAAGACTACTGAAAGATAAGTTGATTTGATTGTGTCACCTTTCTATGATTTCTTTAGTGAAGAAGCACTAAAGTTTCTAGATTTTGAAGTAGGTGTAATTTCTTTGTGATGGCAGAAATAAAACTTCTGCAGAAAAAGAAAAATCAATCCCAATACAGACAAACTATTAAGCTTTTAAGAATTTTGATCCTGTCATGCTCACTTTAGATTTGTTAGGTTGACAATTCTTTTGAAGGATCCATGTGAATAAAATATGCTCAGATATTTCTATCATCTTGAACAGTCACCCTTTCTGTTCATGAAGAATGACGTGCATGATCTTGACTTCTAGTAAGTAGTGAGCAGTTGTAAGTAAACAGAACTCCCACTCTTCGACTGCCACCGTGGTGCTTGTAGAGGGACCTAAAAACAAAGGTTCTTTTAGCTCTAGTCTTCAGGATGATAGGCAGAATGGGTGTGAAGACACCTGATTTGAGTAATCCAAGGGGATCAAGATGTTACTTTGGATCAAAAGGAGTAACTGGCTTTTGGAGCTGAGAATAATTGGAGAAACAAGAGTGAAATGTGGAATCGAACATTTCAGGAAAAAGGGAGAAAGCAGAACTTGAGCCTGAGGAATCTGGGAGGCTGAGAGCTATGGGAAAGAAAACAGGAAGAAGTCACTCAGTAGTGCAGTCCACTGTCACTTCAGAGAAGGATTCAGAATTGTCACATCTTAAAGAAAGACAACATACTAACAGCTAGGTAAACCCCCTGGTAAAGAAGAGGTCTCATTTTGCCCCAATGTCTTCTCTGGAGGATGACAACTTCACTGATGATGTCATACACCTTTGGAGCTAAAATGAGAAGGGCCTGTGCTCTAAAAATTGTCAGCCCATTAATAGGAAGGGTTCATACATTATGTGTGATGGAAGTTCTTTTTTTTTTTTTCACTTTACACTGTTTCTTAAAATCTAGGAAGTTGTTTGTAAAATACTTAAAATGTTCCAATTGTAAAGAAAAACCTCTGAAAAGTTAGGAAATCATAGCATTAAGATTGCCACTGAAAGCATAAAGAATTATAATGGTTAATTTGCAATGAATAATTGGAAGTGTTTTGTGTTAGTTAAATGAGCAAGAGTTGGCCTTGAATATTGCATAGATAGACTGGTACAAATTAATCACTAGGGCAAATCTATTGAAATTAAATAATTCTTAGTGGGAATGAATATGGCCTTTTTTTGTGAGTAATTTTTTCTTCTATGCTTATATTGCAAAAGAAAATCTATAACAATTATAAATAAGTCAGGAATACACCCTTTCATGTCTGAGCTTATTTAGCTGTCTAAATTTTGATTGGGTCTCACTTTCTCTCTCTCTCTCTCTGTACCTTAGGGGTACTTCCTTGCCTCTGTTTCACCTTATTATCTAAGTGGCTCTCAATCTTTCTTGTAGCTACTTCTACTACATGTGCTATGTCAGTAAATTCATTAAAAAATGTGAGTTTTTTTGATGACATTGTAATGGTGGAATGTATCAGATACTTGTTTTCTGATTCAGCTTGGTCTTTGCACTTTGTCTTACCCAGTTTTTTAGATCTGAGTGATTTCTTCCTCTCCTAACTTTTGGATGCATTTTCTCTCTTAATTAAGGACATACTAAAGCATTTGAAAGGGACTGAGATTTCCATATTCACAGTGATACCCATCAAGCTGGATAGTAGGAAGTTATTTTAAAACTATGTTTAAAAAACTTCCCCTAAATGTTACAAGAATTGAAGACAAACATATTTCTGAAACTTTTTGAAAGTCTGTAAGAAGCATTTGAAACCTCCCTAAAGTAAGGAAACTAAGGTAATGAAACTTCATAGATGTAAAATAAAAATATGATAGAATAAACTGCTTCTGTAATGCTGTTTTTACAGAGTATCTTTTGTGATACCACGACACAGGAGTCTATTCAGGTGGGTTTGTTATGCTCACAGCATTGAGTCATAGTATGTGGCATTTCTGCTTTATCTAAGCAGAACATAAGTAAATGTGACAGATAATTGTGAAATGATGAGAGTGTATGCTTCTGCTTCCCAGAGATCCTGCATTCATGTTGATTGAAGTCATTTTTATTCTATTCCTTTGGACAGTTCAGTCATTTTAATCTGAGGATCAGAAGATGGAAGGTGGGTTGGTGGATATTAAAGCACAGTCACCTTCATGTCACTTTTTCTTATCAAAGTTTCTGTATCAGACTGCTGTTTTCCAATCACCTTTCAGATCTATCCGCATGTAATTGCAGCTAACCCAGGAAAATTCAGACAAAAAGAGGCCGACTTCAAGGGTTTAGGGGTATTTTATTGAAGTCATTCCTTCCAACTGCCATTCTTGTAATGTCTTTTCATGAGCCACTACCTCCTTTTGCATATTTGACTATATCTTCATTTCTTCTCTCTTGTCATGCCTGTCCTCAAAAGGTATATTTTAGGAATCAGTTCCAAAAAAGAATAAAATAGACTTGCCTCATTCCCTTCACAATTTAGTTAGCTTCATTACCGTTGTACCTTCTATATGCTCTAGACATGAGTGTCTTACTGATGGGATTCCAGATGATCTTTAATGTTAATGGGAAAATTGTCACTCTGGGGGATTCCTTTATGGTTCTACTTGCTAAGCAAGATTGACACTCCCTGAGTCACTGCTTCCAGTACAGATATTTCATTGACAAGAGTAGCAACCTATTTATCTCCCATTACCCACCCATTTCTTACAGTTTTTGGAAGATTCAGTGGCATGTACATTTCTTAAATGATATTTTAATACAGTTCCTTCTCAGTTGTAAACCGTTGTTTTGGATTTGCTTTTTGGTGCTGATATAGTACTGATGTTGATAATAAAGTGCCTTTTAGCCTCTATGCTGTGGACATATAATATTTTTTTCTGGATCTTGGTGCTCAGTGTGTGGGTGTGTTTCTGTGTATATAAATAAAAGTGTGTATTTTTAGAACTTGGGCAGTAGTTGCGTTAAATTTAGCCTTTCTAGCAGATGCATGGTACTCCATCAGGAAAAAAGAATCATCAGCGGCATGCTCCTTCAATTCTCAGCATAAGTTTCTCATTGGCAAAAATGGAAGTCTTAATTAGAGATTGGCGCAATGGCAGAGATTTTCTATTACTTTATATTTTGACTTAGTGCTGGAAGGCAAGAGAAAAGAAAACACATTTTGTTCAATATAGGCTGCAGTCTCTGACCTCCTGAAACGTACATTTCTTTTTTTTTTCCCTCTTCAATTTGCAACAAATAAAAGGTGTCAGGTCTTATCTCTGTTGTTACTTATTTTTCCTCCCTGTTATCCCTTTGGAGTTTTGTTTTCCTCTATATCTCTGTCTTCCTTTTATTCTTTCTCTCTTTCATAAAAAGTACATTTGTATGCAGTGTCTGCTGTATTTAAACTTCTTTACACAACATATTATTCCCTGGAAATGTTCCACAGGCTAATTCCATTAATCATTTTTTTCTTTCTTTTCTGCGACATCTGAAATCCTGATATCTTTCCCCACCCTTTTCTCTCCCAGACACACCAAAACTCTTTTTCCTGCTCTGCATGATAACACCAAAACATATCCTACGTGCCCTTGAATAAATTCTTAGCTCTCTTATGCTGTTCTTGACACTTTATATTTTCAGCATGAGCTGAAAATTAAAAGATGACACGAGGAGGACAGCAGGTAATAAACAGATATTTGTTATGTCAATATGCATTATGAAAATATAAAATTGTTCAGCA
>NW_009592762.1:15908-44561 GCF_000690535.1 Cariama cristata
CAGTTCTCTAGGAATGCCGGCTCCTTCCATAATCAATTGGGAAAGACAGGCACCTCCAGAGGTAAATTCATCTGTCTGAGATAGAAGAAGTCTCTTTCCGTGACTAGAAGCTTATACTAATCTCTCAGAATTTGAAATGTGAAAGCAAGTAAAATTAATCATATGCCTCATAGGTAGGTGTAAGTTGGAGTTATAAAAAAGTAGGAAGGCGTGAAGAACCGGAAAAGTTTTGCTCTTGGGCAGTTAGCTAAATTGATCATGGAAAGGCCAACACTGTGCTGGCCCTGGAGTTCAAAATTAGCCTGATACCCTGTGGGGATGAATGAATGGTGGGGAAAAAAGAACGTTACATGGAGTAACTTCCTTTCTGCTGCAGATAAGTAGAGACGAGCACAACCTATCTCAGGGTGCTAATATATGTGATGGAGTACAGAACATTTTGATTAGCTACTCCCAATCTAACCCAAAAGTTATTATACTGCTTTGTGCAGACTAATCTAGGAAAGAGTAAAGGAGAAGCTTTCACTGTAACACAGAAGCTTAAAGTGCTATAAAAAAGTAAAAGCAATATTGTAACAGTGGCATATCATTGTGCATGTAAAGTATTCAACACATGGGAGTATCTAACCACCAGCACACAGCTGCAAAGTCTGGGCACAGAGCAATGGAGTCCAGGCTGAAATCTGGACCATGACAGTAAGGAAATGTTTGTTATACACAGAAGTGTGTGACTGATCCCACCAAGGGAATGGAAAAAACTTCCTTTAACTATAGTGACCTTTAAGATCAGACCTGCTGTTCCCAGGTACCAAAGGCAGAGGAAGGATTTTCCGTAAGTTTATTTCTCCTCTCCCTGGTGTACTATAGTTATCTATATATATTGTAAGTGTAACTAGTCTCTCATGTATATTCAAAACATTCTTATTATTCAATGCAACATGGTAAAATCATTTGATATTAAGAAAACAAAAATAAGACTATCAAAAAGTTTCCCCATAGAGCAGAAAATAAAATGCAAAACTTCGTAGTACAACTTCTTAATACACTCCAGAGAAATAATCTGCCTGAAATAAAGACTAATTTAGCAAAAAAACCCCAAAGTTTGAAAATAATCAATGCTTTGTAAAATAAGGAAATTGGAAAATAATGAAATTGGCAGTTTCTGAAACTATAATTTAGCAAGAAACATTGCATATATGTATCAGAGGAACACATTTAGCCATTTAAGTGAGCTGGCAAATCTTGAGAGAGTTTATGTTAAATTAGTTAAAAGAATGGGTACTTTTCACACCATGCATAGCCTAATCTTAGCAAAATAAGTAATGATGAAAAAATTTCCTAAATCTAATATATAGTCTAGAAATTTAAAGTTGTTAAATAATGATATTGTCTAGTTATATAGTTCTTCCTTGGGATAAAATTGGTTTTTTTATAAATTACTAATTTCTCCATGGATACTGATTAAATGCCTTCCCATCACTTGACCACTTACAAGAAAACCAGCAATTAGAAATTAAACATTATGATAAAGAGTCATAAATATGTGTTAGTAAATCAGAACTACAAAGATCTTAATCTTGGGGAATCTGAGTACAATGAAGGTGCAATACTGAGCACAGTTAATTATTCTGTATTCCGTGTCTATTTTGTTATAGCTATTGAATAAATGCCTACACCAATTCCATCTACACAACTGTGAGAACAGATTGAAATCTGTTTTGTTCACCATCTGAATTCCATTTATTCAGCACTTCACAGGAGGAAGTCTGTGAATAACAGACAACTTGTCTTACATAGCTTGTGTCTGAACCACTTACAAGTGTGGTTGTCCAAAGAATCATTTCCCGGCCAAAATTACAAGCAACTATAGAAAAACTTTCTTTTTCTGGCAACCCTAACCTAACTTCACCTGCTAAATGTGGACCAATGTCTGAGTTCACTGGTTTTCCATATTAAAACGCTTCATTCATTCTTTCTAAAGAACTTATGTTATTTCTACAACCCATTATATTAGGTGAGACAGGGATTAGCATTTATTGTGTTTTACTGAAGATACTTTTATTTGTGTCCATTAAACTACAGTGCATGGTTAGATGTTGCTGTCTATATCTGATGTACACAGTGTGGCAAAAAGACATTTTAGAAGTAGGGTCGGATACTTAGCTAGCTGTAAAACTTTATTAAGAAAGAACAATAGTGAAAAGCAATCCTGTGTTCACTCACAGATACACGCAGTTTGTTCCAAGGCTTATTTCATTCTACTTTACCAATCTGTACATATAGTAAGAGAACTGGTTGGCAGAGAACTATATGAAGCACCTCTTAAACCTTTAGTTCTTCACTACCTTTCTAATTAACTTTGAAGAAACTTTAATGTATCTATCTGTAACTTTTGATAAAAATTGTCCACATGCTTTTAATCAAAATCCCACCTAATACTGAAATCAACCTTTAAAACAATAGTAGGATTTGGAATTCTTTTGTCTTGGCTGTTCTTTGTTAATGTCATAGTTACTCTTTTTAAGGAATCTTCCACAGTGTCTGTGATGCTTACAGGTCATGTTTTTCTCCAAGTTTGAGCAGCATTTTTAATGTATATTTTGTTTGTTATTTAACTGACATATACGTGATACATTTGCAGTTTTGTCAGCTTTCCAGTCTGTCTTCTATATTCAATTGACACAGTACATTCAACATCTAAACCCTTGGAGAATGCCTATGTGCCTTTTTATTTTTTTTAATTTAAACATGAATTGTTGAGAGCCACTTTTACCTAACTCTGGGATGAACTATGGGATAAGGCCTTGGAGGGAAGAAGTGTCCAAGAAAGCTGTTTAATATTCAAGGATCACCTCCTCCAAGTTCAAGACTGGTCTATCCCAACAAGCAGGAAGTCAGGCAGAAATGCCAGGAGGCCTGTGTGGATGAACGAGGAGCTCTTGGCAAAACTCAAACGTAAAAATGAAGTATACAGAGGCTGGAAGCAGGAACAAGTAATGTGGGAGGAATACAGAGACAATGAGCATGTGGAAGCATGGTTAGGAAAGCCAAAGCCCAACTGGAGTTGAATCTTGAAACGAATTTCAAAGGCAACAAGCAGGTCTTCTATAAGTACATAGGTGACAAAAGGAAGACAAGGGAAAATGTGGGCCCACTGCTGAGTGGGGCAGAGGCCATGGTGACACAGGACATGGAAAAGGCTGAGATACTGAATGCTTTCTTTGCCTCAGTCTTTGCTAGCAAGCCCAGCCAGCACGAATCCCAGGTCCCAGAGACTGAGGGGAAAGGCTGGAGCAAGGAAGATGTACCCTTGGGGCAAGAGGATTAGGGACTACTTGAGCAAACTGGGCGTATATAAGTCATAGGCCCTGATGCAAGGCACCTAAAAATGATAAGGGAGCTGGCAGATGTCATTTTGAGGACACTTTTGATAATCTTTGATTGATCATGATGACTGGGAGAAGTACCTAAGGACTGGAGAAAAGGAAATGTCACACCTATCTTCAAGAAGGGCAAGAAGGAGGATGCAGGGAACTACAGGCTGATCAGCCTCACCTTGATTCTTGGGAAGGTAGCAGCTAATCCTAGAAACCATTTCCAGGCATATGATGCACAAGAAAGTCACCAGGAGCAATCAGCATGTGTTTACCAAGGGGAAGTCATCTTGACCAACTTGATAAACTTTTATGATTAAACAACTAGTTTGGTAGATAAGAGGAGAGCAGTGGATAGATAGATATCTAGAAATCTAAATATCTAGATTTCAGTAAAGCTTTTACACTGTATTCAGTAAGGTACTCATAGAGGATCTGGTGAAGTATTGGCTGGATGAGCAGAAAGTGAAGAGGGTTGAAAACTGTCCCACTGATCATCACCCTCTGGGATCAGGCATTTGGCCAAAGTCCAGTTGGAGGCCAGTAACAGGCAGTGCACCCCAGGGGCCAATGCTGGGTCCAATCCTGTTTAACGTGTTCATTAATGATCTGGATGATGGGGCAGAGTGCAATCTCGGTAAGTGTGCTGATTACACAAAACAGGGAGGGGTGGCTAATACACCAGACGATTGTGCTGCCATCCAGAGGGATCTTGACAGGCTGGAGAAATGGGCTGATGGGAACCTCATGAAGTTCAATAAAGGGAATTACAAAGTCCTGCACCTGGGGAGGGATAACTCCATGCATCAGTATACACTGGTAGCCAACTGTCCGGAAAAGCAGCTTTGCAGAAAAGGACCTGGGATCCCTGGTAGAGGAGTTGAGTGAGCATGAGTGAGCAATGTGCCCTTTTGGCAAAGAAGGCTGATGGTATCTGGGCCTGCATTAGACAAAGTATTGCCAGCAGGTCGAGGGAGGTGATGCTTCCCTTCTACTCAGCACTGCTGAGGCTACATCTGGAGAGCTGTATCCAATTCTGGGCTCCTCAGTACAAGAGAGATGTGGAGCCACTTCAGAGAGTCCAACAAAGGGCCACAAAGGCGATTAAGGGACTTGAGCATCTCAGCTCTGAGGAAAGACTGTGAGAGCTGGGACTGTTGAGCCTGGAGAAGTCTTGGGGGGGGATCTCATCAATATGTACAAATATCTGAAGGGAGGGTTTAAAGAAGCTGACGCCAAGCTCTTTTCGGTGTCGGGACAAGAGTAAGTAGGCACAAACTGAAACACAGGCATTTCCCTCTGAACATCAGAAAACATCTTTTTACTGAGAGAGTGACCAAGCACTGACACAGGTTACCCAGGAATGTTGTGGAGTCGCCATCAGCGGAGATATTCAAAGACCTCCTTGATACGGTCCTGAGCAACCAACTCTTAACAATCATCAAAGTGTATTCACTTATAAATTGTTCTCTCAGGTATCCTTGGAAATTATTTTCTCCGTTGCTTTTGGATTGGGAAGGAGGAATCCCACAAGCAGGAATATAACACTACTGATTAATGGATTACTCATAATGTACACATCACAAGACACCTACGAGAAGGCAAAATATGCCAACAACCCCTGCTTCATGATCCTGCATTTCATGGTAGCAGAGCCTACACACTTTCTTTCTTGCCATGGTTAGCTGTGCTAACATTGTTTATCCCTCAATTTTAATTGCTACCTACAAAATGTTTCTTTTAAGGAACACAATCTGATCAAAAAGCAGTTAATTTCTCCAGCTTAAGGTGTGATGAGTATCATGTCATATTGGCTTATGCCATTATTGTTCATGGCACAGAGTCCCAGCAGTTAAAACCAGTCATTTAACAGAGGATTAACACAATATAACATCTGCTCTGTTAAGGTAGGGAACTTTAGCTTTAGGAGGATCTAGTATGAACTGCTTGGTCAATATTAGCTATTTACACAGAAGTTCATTCTATTGTATGAGCTCAAGGAGAGCTCAGAAACTGCTTGCCACTCCTGCACTGGCTTCATATGGTCAGATTCAGCTGTCTACATCTGAACTAGCTGTCTAGAACTTTTTGTTCAGCCATCGGAGAGAAACTGACATTTCTAGGCATGTTTCATTTTGTAGATAGAATCACAGATGTCTAAAATAGATGTAATGAATTTATTCTGGATGTGCCTAGTTTTCTACTTAAATTCTGTAGACGTGCAAATTGTAGATCTTTGAAGGTAGGACAGCTGAACTAAACTCTTTGTTATTGCTGAAAAAAAGCAAAAGTAAAATGAACAATGAAAATACAGTGGAAGGAATTTTGGAAGTGTTACAAGCCATGCTAGAGGAAAAAGTCTCTGGAAATATGAAAGACAAATGCAAATTAAATTAATTTTGACTCAAGCAGAGAAAATTAACTATGGAAATATATTACAGAAAGGTGAGCAATATTGCTTACTACGCTAAAAACTGAGCATGACAAAAATATATTTGAATATCAATAGCCTGGAGGACTATGACAAGAGGGTCACACAACAATAGAAATATTGGTTGGAATGCACTTCCAGAAGTTGTTTGGCTGAAGCTTCTGCTAAAAGCAAGATCTTTGTCAGCAGTAGATCAGGTTAGTCATGGCTTTGTCTACCCAAGTCATGAATATCTGCAGGCCTGAAATTTCCACAGCCTCTCTGAATGTCTTATTCCAGTGCTGAACATTGACAGTCCTTTGTGTCATTGACATTTTTTCCCCTAGTGTTAATCTGAAAGTCCCATGCCCGGTTTTGCAGTTGTTGAACTTGTTATTTTGTCTGACACTACTGAGGTTTAGTTCCCTTATCTTTGTAACACCCTTTCAAGAAACTGTAGAGAACTATTAGGTTATGTTTTATCCTTCTCTTCACCTGGATAAACAAGCTTAGCTCCCACAGTCTCTTGTTACAGGAGATGTGCCCTGTATCCTCCTGATAGCTCTCTGCTACACCTACTTTGTTTTCTCCACATCCCTCGAACTGGGGACAACAGGAACATTGTTCCCACAGCAGCCTCATCAGCACTGGGTAGGAGGGAATAATAACTTCCCTTGACCTTCTGATCACACTTTTAATGTATTTAGCATGCAGTTTGTCTTAGTTGTAAGATAAGTTTGTTATGGCTTGTATTCAAAGTACATTCACGATAATTTTGAAGTAATTTTCAGCAGGGCTGTCAGCCAGTAGAAGGCTTCACAAACTTCTCCAGGGATCTTATTCAAAGTAATATCAGAATTTCATGGTTAAAATATGTGACCAGAAATCTAGGCATCACAGTTGATAACAAAACGTAAAGGAAAAAAAAAAAGCTTTTGCTGTAGTTAACGTATCTGCTCTGCAAACACATCTTTATTAATGAGACTCACAGAGTCACAGAATTGTTGAGGTTGGAAGGGGCTGCTGGGTGGCATGTTGTCCAACTTCACTGCTCAAGCCCCTTCTTACATCTCATTTTTCCTGTGAATGGTATTTCATCTGGACTCTCTGAAATTCTATTTCAAGATCCATAGAAGAGCTCCAAGAATTTGCTAGTATTATACTGCAGTTTAATTAAGCACCTAGCCCGATTCTTCAGACTTGGGATGACAGAAGATGAAAGGAGGAACTGTAGCAATTACTGTTCCTCCATAGGTTTAATCAATGTAGTATCAGTGCTCTGGGCATATGTAGCACACAGATTGTGATACCCTGATCCTGTTTTCTCTCTGTCCATTTAATGTTTCACTTGGTGACTCTGATCCCCAAGATGCCTAGACTTTCATTCCACATTAAAACCCTCAGTGATTAAGAAAGTGAATAGTTTGGAATATTTACAGAGTCAATAAGCTCTCAAGTTATAACCGAGGACAATTCAAACAGATAATACTTTGTATTAAGTTAAGCTTACACAATAATCTTAACATTGTTTGCTTATTTTATCCATTAATATGTAGCAATGAAATGCCTGCAGCATTTCAACTCTGAATACAACTTAAACACATAAAATCAAGACCTAAACATCAGATTCCAAGCTATAGTTTCGCCCTTTTAGGGAAGAGAAGCAATTGATTTGGTCACATTACAGAGAGAATCTTTCACAAATCATCAATTTAAAAGCTAATTTCTAGTAATTAAGGCCTTAGGGAAAGTTATACTGTCATGTATGAAACTAGAATATGGCAAAAAAATACAGAGGTGAAAGTGACTGCTAGGACTTTTGGTAGTCTCAGATTGTACATTTATTATTGTTACATGTTGCCTGCTTCCCCGTATAGCTGGTAAACTTTCTATTGTCTCTTTTAAGGAGAAGACAAACCAGTATTTCTTCCAAATGAGACTTAATCTTTCTTAATTTCATCCCATAATTTGCAATCATCCTTCCTTTTTTTATTCCAAGTAATTCCTTCCCTTCCTTGGTAGCTCTGCCCTTTGGATATTTGTAGGCTATCACAGACAGTAGCTTGCTTTTTCATAAGCCCTTCTGAGACAGGAATGGGTGCAGAACTAATTGCTCTGTTTCAGCTGTGCTCATGACAGACCAGGATAAGGAACTTTACAGGTGAATGACATGCTACGTTTTCTGTCTGGTCAAAAACTGCAATGTATCATGACATTTTATGATTATACTGATACCAGTAGAAAATCATGGTGTCTTAAGGCAATTATAACTTCCTCATCCTTGTCCACTTGAGCTTTTAAATCAATTTTAAATGTATTGGCATTGCTAGTGGCAATTCAACCATAAACTGTTCTGATTTTTGAGATGTATATGTCTGAGCAATTGCTTACTGAAATGTCACTTCAATAACAACCTGACTATGCATTCAATAGCAATGCATCCTTTTGTTTTCATGTGTGTATATATAAATCTCTCATGCCTCTGCTAATGAATCAGGTCAGCTTTTTGCATTTGTCCCTTCACACAGCTACAAATGTTACCAAAAGGTAGATAGGGATCAAAAGTGTAACCATATAACTTTGGAGTGTATCCATATAAATTAATGAAGACTTCAAAAAAACCACACCTGTGTTCCCCTACCTGCTGTGGTCTCAAAGATATTAGAGAGAAATGTTCTTCAGCAAAAGAATCCAATTATAAATGGCCTGTTCTTTACATAAGTGGGACATAACTCAGTAAGCCCAATTTCTTGTATATGGTGTAATGAATGACCTGTTGACTACAGTTCAAAAAGAAAATAGGGTGACTCCTATATTTGTAGAAGCTCATCATTATATGGTGTTTCCAGAGTCTGAGAGGTCCAGGGAATTCCAATCAATTTCAGTGATTAAAAAGATTTTCTAACATCTTCTTGGATGTTATGTTCATCTCTCTAGTCTCTTAAAAACCTTTTTAAGGATTCTATATGCATATTTCCCCTTGGTAAGGTTGTGTTCATTTAGCATGGCCAGTATCTCCTTGAAAGTTACCTTTTGAAGTTTTGTGGTCTTACTGAGCCAGAAGAAGCATCTTTTCTCAAGCAGAGCTTAGTTCTGTACCTGTGTGATAGCATATTTGCTGTCATCTTTAACTTTACTGTTAGTACTTTTTAGCCTTTGTCTTACATACTTGTCTCATTTCACATCAATACATACATACGCGAATGTTAACCGATGCTCTATGAGCAGTCAGGTTTCCTTAGCTGACTGAGGTGGGATTAATCACACAAGATTTTTTTCAGTAGATTCAAGAAAATCTTTAGGACCTGAAATGGCTAAAGCCCTAAGTTCAGGAATGGAAAGTAGAGTTGCGTTTGGCATCTGAGTTGTATGTCTTCTTTTATTGGAACAATGAAGCTCCTGAGAGCAATGATCTGAAAAACCTGAAGACAGGACACGGATTTAGCAACTGGAACCATTATGCCCAATGAGAATAAATTTGGCAAGTGCCTCCATCCAGCTGGGATTCAAACCCATTCCTAAAGTCTTCCTGCATTCTTTTAACATTAGAAGGTGGTGATGGAGCTGTTTATATCCTATGGAATAACCCAGCAGAAAACAGGAGAACTGGCTTTATTATCAGTCCTGTGAGGATTCAAACTGTCTTCCATATTTTGAAGAGGATGTGAAGTAAGGGACAGTGGAGAGCATTGTTTCACTCTCCTTTTGAAGCAGTGCCATCAGGTTAAAATAAATGCAATGTATTAGTTTAGGTGCAGATGATGCAAATGTGTTCATAATTCTGCAACTCACTGTCTCTTGAGCTGAGCTGAAAAGGGGTAGACTGATATTTTTCCCTTTCTTCCTGGACTCTTTCAAAATTTCATTTTAAAAGATGGTCTACATCCAGAAGTAGAGAGCTGAGTCCAGCATGTGCCCTCTCAGCTGAGTACCTCTGGGTTACAAAATGAAGACTGCCTTTCTAGTTCTTCATCTATAGACTGATGATCCTTTTCTATACGGTGATGTGGGATGTAGACTTGCATTCCTTCAGTTTGAAGTTGTCATTGAACTCCGCTTTCCTTGCTGAGTCAGTGACTAGGTTTGAAGAGAGCACAAAACTGCACAACTGCCACTGCCTTTTGTAAACAATGGTTCAAATATGAAGAAGTTAACACTGTATTTTGTAAAAGTCCAGTCAAGAAGTCACAGGTGTTCTTCAACATGTTTAACCATTCTGACTTTAGCTGATGAAAGGGTTTAGTAACACAGTTTTGTAGTCAATTTGAAAGCATATTTCAATTTAGATCTTAGTTTGGTCACAGTCAAGTGCTGACAGTATGACATATTTATTTCCCTATTTACTAGTTAAAATGCATAGACACTGATATATCACTTTGTGGTTATGGTGATGGTAATTGCTGCATGACTCATGTTATTTTCAGATATCTGGTTTCAAAACCCTAGAAAACTTTCTAAAAAGTCAGGCCTAAAATCTCAGAACAAAAAGAAAGAGGCTTCCAACCTGTTATTTATTCTTCTGGATGTATTTTAAAACATGTTGAATGACTATATATAAAGGATTCCTGAAAGTTTTCACAGACCAAGGTTTATTTCTTCATGTTTGGCAACTTCAGCTATAATGTATACAAATAAAAAGTGATTTTTCTAATGGAAGACAGCTGTGTAAATAATGGCTGCAGAAAGAGTTGGAGATTTTTGGTCCTGGTGATGTTTATTGCATCATAAAGTTCTAATGATTTTTTAACAATTACAGAGGTGACTTTGCATTAATTTGAATAAAACTGATGTCCCACTCTGCTCTATTCCATGAACGGTAACAATGACTTTTAGCAAAACAGAAAGATGAGTTAAGTATAATTTTGTTATATTTAGCTGTAAAATACACCACTTAGCTCCATGAAATCATTTAGATCATGAACTCAGTTATTTTGGGATGATCCAATTACTAATAAGAAAGATACATGCAGAAAAATGACAAAAAGGTACTGGAGATTTCATCAGATCCTTTAGGGTACAATATAGCTCAGTCTTACCTAAGTCAATGAAGCTGGAGTTCAAGACTTTTACTGTTCTGATAGATTGGGTTTTTGTAGTCAAGGATAGAAGTTTGTGCAAGAATAAAGATGTGTGTCTTCAGGTCACTGGCTTTCAGTTGAAAGATCAGCTTGGAGGAATTCAATATATATTTGAAATTAATCTTTTATGCTTCAGCTATACTATTGGAATAGGAATAATATGTCGGTCTACAATACTGATCTTCCTTTTAGAAAAAAAGAATAGTGTATAAATAATATTGTGTGGATGGTATTGAAGGCAAATTTATCCACGTCACTAAAATAACACAAGCAAGACAGTACAATTAACCTGTGAGATCTACACAGTATAACATCTATGAGTTATCTATATTTTTTGGCTGGAATTTATAGGATTGACTCACGTTCTGTGCCCTACCAATTGCCTTTGAACTTTGAAGCAATCAATGCTTTGTATGGTTAAACATCTTCATAGCCAGAACTGGATTACTAGAAAAAATCTCTCATCAAGTAATTTACAGATTTCAAATTATTTGAGAACTACTTTGTTTTCCTTGTTGATATACTTTTCTTTATATGCTCATTGTATTACTCTGTTAGCTGTTTTCTAATGACCTCAATTTACTTCCCAATAATATTGATTTAAAAAATACAATAAAATCAATTTCTTCTTTGCAATTGAAATTCATGTGTCTAATTTCTCATATCTGATTTAAAGAAAAATGTGCAAACAGCCAGGAAATTAGATTTTCTTAAAAACAAGATGCAATTTAGATGATTACCTCCCTTTTATTATGTGTCTGATATTTGTGTATGTTTACAGTAATACATCTCTAGAGTGACAGTGAATCACTTAACTGTGGTATGACTTCTTGCTGAATTTTTACCTGTTAAAATAAGAGTCTAATAGAGATTTGTCTGTACCATAGACCAATAGTAGCAAATCAATCCTGTGTATGTTTCATTTACAGCTGCGGCCTCTTCATGGATATTTTTACACCAATCGATGTCAAAGTGGTTCTTTAGTCTCAGCAGCACTCACTGTTTGTGTAGAGGAATCAGATGGAAATCTGATTTGTCAGGAGTTGTCTTTGCTGTTTCACAGAATACAAATATCAGGCAGCCAAGTCCTCTCCCTTTATATTAATACAAATGAGGCTGGACCCTGAATTCCTTATTCATCATGCTTGCAGGAAGTTCTGTGAAAAGACATTTTTCTTCTGTTTTTCATAAAACTTTTCATTTGTGATGCAAGATAGACAAGAATATAAAATGTGATGGTCTAAGGAATCTGAAAGACCGTGACCTTCTTCATTGATTACATATATGTTTGCAGGATAATCCAGATTGGAAGGGATCTCAGTAGGTCTCTAGGGCAGCATCCTTCACAAAGTGAGATCTGCAGTTAGGTCAGACCAGGTTGTTCAGGGCTTTATCTAGTCTGGTTCTCATAGACTCAAAGGATGGAGGCTGCACAACTTTCTGGGGCAACCTGTTCCACTGCTTGACCATCGTCATGAGGAAAATGATTTTCCCCACAACCAGTCAGAACCTTCTTTGTTCTTATTTATGCTGCCTGCCGCTCATCTTCCTACCATGCACCTTTGGGAAAGTGCCTGGCTTTGTCTTCCTCATAATCTCCAGCAGTATTGGAAGGCTGCTGTTAGGTCCCCCTCAAGCCACCTCCTCTCTAGGCTGAACAAGCCCAGTACCCTCAGTCTGTCCTCACAGGACAGGTGCTCCTGCTTCTGATCAGCTTTGTGGCCTGGCTGATCAGCTGGGAAGCCCAGCCTGGACACTAGATGTGTACTGTAGATGTGGTCTCAAGAGCACCAAGTTGAAGGGGGAAATCGCTTCCCTTGATCTACTGGCTATTTGGTAGCACAGAAAACTGCCGACACCTTCTGGAGCTCTTTTGGTATTCTCTCTTTCTCCAGTTCAGGGCAGGAGACATGCATTGTAACACAGGTTGCCAAGGCATCAGGTAGACTTTGCAAGCCCTCGCTGTAGGATTCCCTAAGGATAGACTGCTCTTTGCTTTTTTTAATACACTGTGTTTTCTCTGTTGCCTTCTAAATCCATCTTAGGCTGGAACATTGAAATTGGCATAATACCTTTTGTGTGGGCAGTATGCCACGCTGACAGATGGCCATACTAGTGGACAAGTTATGTGCATCAATTTTGATTTGGATGGGCAGAAATCCTGAAACAGCCATCAGCGTAGAGCCTCTGAGCCTGTGGTTACGGGCGTAAGTCA
Source organism: Cariama cristata (assembly GCF_000690535.1). Classification (NCBI taxonomy): domain Eukaryota; kingdom Metazoa; phylum Chordata; class Aves; order Cariamiformes; family Cariamidae; genus Cariama; species Cariama cristata. Next base: position 28,986 of record NW_009592762.1, read on the forward strand.
TCGCTGCTGCTGCTGCTCAGAGATACAACTGTGAATATCCCAGAATATCTTGTTTCCATGTAAAGTGCTTCTGCTCCAGTTGATCACATTAATTTTGAGATAGAATAATAATATTTAAAAGTCTAAATAAACTTCCCTCCGGTTGTCATGGCTACCAGGAAACACATTTCCCGTGACCTGTAACTCCTGTATCTCGCACAAATACTGTTTTTCAGACAAGCAGCTTTCTCACCGGTGCAGCAGTATTTTTCAAAGGGACATTTGCCCAGGTAGACAGATAGATAAGTAGTTAAATAGATTGATCCTTCTGTTTGAAAAATCTGAAAGAACAACTGCTTATATGAGTGGTTTAAAACTTTTGGTATGCTTCTCTTAAATAGTTTTAATACTTTGAATCTTAAATTTTACTTTCTCCTCCTCCTATTTTAATGGCAACCAATAAAATTGTAATAAGAGTTTTTGAAATCAGGATCTGTTAAACAAGAAGCCTATTTTTTCTCGTAATTGTGGATGAGGGACCACTGAGAAAGTTACTGTCTATGGTGATTGTGTCTCTATTCAGAGATTTATGCTTTATATGCCTCCACTTGGGGACAATACCTTCTGAATTATTTTAAAACAGGAGAGCTAATCTTGAACTGTCAAAATAAACTTGGTTTTCCAAAGACAATCTTTTATGAAGGCACACTGCACCTTGATGGTGATCTCTGTTCCATGGTTTCAGACTTTTATGTCCCCATTAAGCATAATCTGTCCCAATTATTTTATTTTTATAAATCTAAAAAATTAAATTAAAAAAATAATTGGGAAGTATCTTCGGAAATAATTGATGAAAAAGGTAATGAAACCAGCTTTTGCATGTTTTGGGCTTTCGAGAAGCGAAACAAGTAATAACAGTTACTGATTGCATTATCTTTATCTCTACATCCACTGTTTTTTATAGGTAACATCATGATATGAATAAATGCATTATCCTGATGGAGCACAAAAGCACAAGGTAGTACAGGTATTTGTATTACTGTTACATATGGGAGCTTTTACCTAACTATGGAAGCTAGCCAGTGAGCAGTGAAGAGAGATCATCTTTTGGAAGTTGATTATTGCTGCATTGTCAATATGCTTCAAAATGGCACATATCACCGTCAATGACATTGCACTGAGAGTGATCAGAACTTCATAAAAGTTGGCCTGTGAAAGAGGATTTTAGGCTTTTAATCTAGTAAAATAAAAAAAGCTGAGAGAACACATAGAAACTATCTAACTATCTTCAAATACAAAAAAGGTGGCAGAAAAAAAAAAAGAACCATCCTTCTTATTCTCACTGTGGATATAGTGAAGAGTAACAGGCTTTAATTGAAGCAAAGAGGAGGCAGGGAATGCATTATGTAGAAGTATTTTAAAGCTGAGGAGGGTTGAGCACAGGAATAAGTTACCTGGGTGAGCAGTGCAGCATCTGTCACTGGCAGGTTTTAAGAACTGGTTATGTTGATAAAATAGAGAGTATGCCTACTCCTTCAGTTGGGGATGGATTACATTATCTGTCAAGATTTCTTCCAATCTGTTTATTCAATTATTATTAAATGTTATGTCATCATACCAAGTTCCATGCTTTTCTTCTTTATTTTGCAATGTTATCTTTTATGGGATGAAAATCTCTAATTAAAGGAAAATATATTGTTCTACACTGATGCAAAGCATATGTAAACACTAGAAGTAACTAAACATGGAAAAAAATTCTTAAATTTAAAGACTGAAAGAATAATTTCTCGTTTTGTTATTTCACACAACAAAACAATGATATTTTCAGATGTGAAAATACACTGAACATATCACTGTGCTGAATTCAAGGTATGAATTGGAAAAGATTAATGAATAGATTTCTAACACTGCATAAATTCTTTAAAATTTTCTTAAAGTTAGTTTACATTTTTCAGGAGGAGCCCTGACCTTAAAACATTTTCTAACCCAGATACCTGGGACTGCAAATGGCTGAATGTCCTTAGTTCCCTGAAGGAAGTCTGAAGAAAGTAGGAATTCAGGAAGATCAGCATTTACAGAATCAACCTTTTTTATTCTTTCAGTTAAAACTAATACAGTTAAAACAAACTTCAGTTAAAAAAATTAATACACTTGTGGACTATGCATGTTGTATATAGCAAAACTGGTTCTGAAGAATGAACTTCCTAACAATATGCCAAAGGAAAATGGAGTCTATAGAGAAGATGAAATACTGAACTGCAGAATATGACAGCTGTTCAAACCCAGAAGACAAAACTAAATTAAACTCTTTTTCTTTTTAAATAAAACCGCTATGGAACTGAAAGGTCTTTTACAGACAAATCCTGAGTTAACCAATTATCACAGCAGAACTACTAAAGCCTCATATGCTGAGCTGAAATAGAAAATATACCAGAGTTTCTGAGGAAGTTAAGGATTGCTAACTGCAAAGTCAATCAAAACCCAACCAACCCGTGAAAGACAAGTCACAAAACCAGATGATAAAAGTTCAAAAACTGAGCAGGGGAGAAAAAGATACTTCTTCAAAAAGTTAATAACTTATTTGAAATGAGAAAAGCAAAACATTCGGTGTTCTTCAAAGTATATAAAAAACTAAGCTGTCCCTTATCCACAAGCATATGCTCTCCCAGAACCAGTTTTGAAGCCTGATTAACTGCAAAATGCTAACCTTTAGCAGACTAGAGCATCTAAAGCTTTAATACTATTCTCCAGTCAACAACAAACAAAACAAATGCATTTTTAATGGAGAATTCCAGATGCCTTCTGCTGATCTTTCTAGATGTCAAATTCAACACTTAGCCTTGCAGCCCCTGGTTTTTAGTAATGTAATTATGAAACACCTATTAGCTTGTCCTTCTCAGTTCAATCAAAAATAAGTGGTTACAAATCCATGTTTGGTAGATTTTTCTGAACATTGTCTTCTGTGTCTGTGAGCAGACAGCATGAGGTATCCTAAACTCTAAAAAGCCGATACTTAAACACACACAAACAATTGAACCCAAATCACCATTAAAGACTGAATGCCCATGTTAATTCTCCAAAGGACCAGCAATTTCTATTCACCTGCCAGAATAAATGTCAAGTGACGAAGTGCAACTGGAGCTATGAAGAAAGTCATGGCTTAGCCCTATGGGTGTACAATTAATATAGTGGAATTTGAAAAATTCATGATGTAAGGGTCTTGAGGATTGTATCCCTGGAATGTCTCACTCAAAATATCGCCAGGTTGAATCACTAGCTATGCTTTATGAACCACCAGGCAGAGTTAAAGTCCAAGGCAATCTGAGTAAGCATGCATGTTTTAGATAATTTAAAATATTAATCTTTAAATAGGAAGGGCTTGTCAGCAATGACCTTAATTATGCTTGAAGCTTCACTATAATATTGCCTGAGATTAATCAGCTGCATCTACTGTGTAATAACTGCTATCTTCAGCAAAGTTTTATCCTAGAAGGTAAGGCTTCCTATGAATGTACAGAGGATGGAAGGAAGGGGCTTTTCACATTGTTCTGAAGTACAAAGGACATGAAAACTATCTAATCAGGAGCTGTTGGTCTGTTCCAAGGGGCAAGATTCCCTAAAGTGGGAGCAGAAAGAGTTCCACAGAACAAATAGACAGGAAAGGAGATGTCTGATCCCAGTATACATGGAAGAGAGGAAGGAAATCTAAGAGCTCACTCTCCACTGTTCCTCAAAATTGGTGTCCCCTCTTCTGGTGGTCATGATCCTCACATTCTTCTTATCTATTCCTCAAATTAATTTTCCTGTGATTGTGGCTCTCATGAGCCACATGAGCTCCCATGAGCTCCCCTGCTACTCTATCAACTCTTCTATTTATCCCATAATCACAGAACCAAACCCCTCCTTCACGTTCCTTCCCAGCATTTTGCTTTCACTGCACAGGTAATGTTCATCTGAGAATTTTTTTGTGTGCATTTCTGAAATTATTGTCTTCTCTACAATTTATTTTCTAAAAATAAACTTGCTCTTCCCCAGAGATGAGAATAGTAACACATCTGTGCACTTCCCTCACATTCTGCAAAGGCCAGGTTCAAAGTTGCATTGCTAGGAAACAGCACCAACACAGTAAGAGCATCATGGCCCTTAGTTCATTTACAAACCTCTCCAAAACAGTTTCTTTTCTGCACTTTTGGAGTGTGTCAAGCCTAGAATAAGCTGAATAAAGCTAAATGAGCTAAGCACTATTGCAGAAGCAGGTTGAGTTGATGAGGTTGTGCCAAGAAGGTATCAGAATGGTAGCCTGAACCTCAGCGGTATGCACACACACACACACAAGAAAGTAGTAGGTGATACCAAGTAGAACAGCTTCTTTTGTTTCTTATCTTTCAGACTTATTGTTCCCAACACCATATTGAGATGATTAATAGTATTTCTTACCACCGTAATGTGTAGCAAGTGTCAAAGCAATTCATGTAATTACATACATATTGTAGGCTTCTTGCATCAAGGGCTTCTCAGTCTTACTGTCAGCTGTTACTTCACTATAAAAAGCTTCTGTACTCTCTGGTAGAAGCAGGAGTTGGCTTTAAATTAGTTTAATTACCCTTTCTCAGACTAGTAGGACTCAGGAGTTGTTACTAAAGATTGTCAGAGATATGCTGGCAAGCCACAGTGTGTAATGAGATCTGTCATCTTCCACAACCTTTTTCAGGCTCTTAGTAAATCTGGTAGAGGAAATTGTGGTGGCAAGCATCAAGTGAGCATCTGACAGTGAAAACTATACTGAATGCTAACTGTGGGATTCAGCCTATAATAAACACGCTATAGGTATGTTTGTCCAGATTCCCTGGTGAACAAAAATCCAGGCTGATGCAAACACAGACTCACCATCAGTGAAGGAAGAGTTGTAATGTGATCCCTACAAATCGATGGATATCCATACGAGAGTGTTAACAGGGCTGGCTGATGTCGTTGTGAGGCCACTCTCCATAATCTTTGAGAAGTCATGGAGATCAAGGGACATCCCAGAAGACTGGAAGAAGGCTAATGTCACCTCCATCTGCAAGAAGGGCTTAAAGGAGAATCCAGTAAATTATAGATCCATCAGTCTTACTTCAGTCCCTGGGAAAGTCATGGAACAAATCCTCCTGATGGCTATCACAAGTCAAATGAAGCACGGGACTGGGAAAAGCCAACATGGATTCACCAAGGGCAAATTGTGCTTGACAAACCTGATCGTCTTGTACAACAAAGTAACCTGCTCAGTTGATGTGGGGCGAGCAGTGGACATTGTCTACCTGGACTTCTCCAAGGCTTTCGATACAGTTTCCCACAGCCTCCTCCCTGAGCAACTGATATGTTATGGTCTGGGCAAGTGGTCCATGCGGTGGGTGGGGAACTGGCTGACAGTTCTGGGGCAGGTGGTCAATTGCTCCTTTTCAAACTGGCAACCTGTCACAAGTGGGGTCCCTCAGGGATCGATATTGGGCCCAATGCTGTTGAATATCTTCATAACTGACCTGAATGATGGTATCAAGTGTACCCTGATGAGGTTTGCTGGGGATACCAAACTGAGTAGGGAAGTGGAAACTTTGGAAGTGAGAGCCACCGTGCAGGAAGACCTGGATAGGCTGGAAGAGTGGGCTAGAAGAACCTTATCAAGCTGAACAAAGACAAATGTAAGGTCTTGCGTCTGGGAAAACATAACCCAGGAGTGCAGCACAGGCTGGGATCTGGCTGGCTGGGGAGCAGCTCTGTGGAAGGGGCCCTGAGGGTCCTGGTGGACAACAAGCTCAATAGGAGCGAACAGCGTGCTGCTTCGGCAGAGAAAGCCAACAGGATCCTGGGCTGCATCAACAAGGGCATCACCAGCAGAGATAAAGAAGTCATTATCCCACTCTATCAGCAATTGTCAGGTCACACCTGGAATACTGTGTTCAGTTTTGGTCCCTGCAGTGCAAAAAAGACGTGGACAGGCTGGAGAGGGCCCAGAGAAGGGGCACTAAGACAATCCAAGGACTGAGAAGGCTGTTGTGTGAGGAAAGGCTGAGAGAACTGGGTTTGCTCAGCCTTGAGAAAAGAAGGCTTAGGGGAGACCTTAGCACCATGTTCGGGTACTTAAAGGGTGGCTACAAAGAAGATGGAGGTTCCCTTTTTACAAGGAGTCACATGGAAAAGATGTAATGTGTACAAGATGTAAAGGGTAATGGGTACAAGTTACTTTTGGGGAGATTCCAATTGGACACAAGAGGAAAATTTTTCACACTGGGAGCAATCAGCCATTGGAATAATCTCCCCAGGGAAGTGGTGGGTTCCCCAACACCGGACATTTTTAAGATTCAGCTGGACAGGGTGCTGGGCTGTCTTGTCTGGACTGTGCTTTTGACAAGAAAGCTTGGACCAGATGATCCTTGAGGTCCAGACCAATCTGATATTCTGTGATTCTATGTATAAACTCTACCCTGGCCACCCCTTCATTAGTCACTCCCAAGTCAAACTGAATGCATTATCTTATTGTTTGCTTTCAAGTCAGTTCTGTCAGTAATAGTGGTTCGTACTGCTCCCTGAATATCAAATGATCAGAACTCCTGGTCAACTGAAGTCTTAGCGATTGCTATAGAGAATTGAAATAAAAACATAGCAAATTGAGACTATAATATTTATACAGAAAAATAAATGCCACCAGTGTATATATATGAAAACTGCAATTTCAATAAACTATGCTGTTATGATGACTCTGGGGAGGGCAAACCTCCAACTCTGGACTGGGAGTGTCTGACAAACAAACAGCAATATACTCCATTAAGCTGTGTTAGCTATAAAATTGCATTAGTTAATCAGTCTTGGATACTTTCTTACAAATTAACAAAAAACTAAAAAGTAGAAAAATTGATAGTAAAAATAGAAAAGCTAATATAAAAATAGGAGGAAGTTAACAGAAGAGGAGTAAAAGTTGAGAGATACAGAAGAAAAACACGAGAAAACTAAAATTGCTATCATCTATATAAGTGATTTCTTGTAAGTCAATTCTATAAATTCTACTTCAACAATTAAAGTAACTTTACAACAAAATCCATTTTTCGTCTTGATTTTGGCAAATATATACACCTGGAGGTGGTAAAATTAAATAACATTATGATTAATACTCTATCTCAAAAGCATCACATATAATCTTGTAAAAATTATTTTTAATCTATTTAGAGCTGTTATGAAAAGATATTTCAATTTCTTGGAGTTATTTGCGGAAGCTTGTGTGGACATGACATGACAACAGAGTACATCTTGATAAATTTGCAGACGCATAGTGGTCTTATTTCAGAAATTCTTTTATTACTATTCCTTAAATATATATTTTTACAGTACTCCTGTATTTGAAATTTTTGTCTCTTGTTTAACTATAAAGTTAAAGTCTCTGATCTTACTCCCATTGACACGAACGACAGCTACTGACTTCAGCAGTACAATTGGGGCAGCAGACTCTTAAAAGTTGATGGAAACAATGAGTAGAAAAACTAAAGTGAAAAAGGAAGAAGTGGTCTACATGTCATCCTGCAACTGAACCTTTATAAAGTTGGTATCTTTTCTTTAATATGCATATATATACTTTTATCATGTATGGAAGAACCACAGAGAACTATTGCCTTCCAAAGCAGAGTCTTTAGTAAAATTAAATTAGAGTTTTTCCTTTTATGTTTTGCTATGGGTTTTTAAAAATATCCTGAGTCTTTGCTTCCTGATACAATCTTTCTAAGAAAACAAATATTTTCTCTAAGCCTAGTAAAAATTACAAATATTGTCTGTAGCGCTTGTAAAAGTATTGCTTATCCATCTCTAGTTATCTTTTTAACAAAGATGACAGAATTGAGTCCTGAAGTTTATCAAACAAGGACTCTGATGCAGAACAGGTAATAGTCTTTTTAACAGAGTAAGTTCCTTTCACTAAGGCCACAGGATGTGATCGTAACCTTTAAATCAGGCTAGAACCAGCTGAAAATGTTACTTGTTTCTCCATTCCTAAGTGATTTTATTGTTGTTTTTTTTTTTTTTATCATATAGTCCTGAATAACCAATAACAAGAAATAGGAATATTATATGCAGTGCTCTGGGAAATGTTAGATTTTCTGCATTTCTTGAGTTGATTTCATCTTGTTTTTCTGCAAAACTCACATGAAGCCATCCGTTGTCATGTCATTTGTTATTTAATACTCAAGAATAGAGAATCCGAATTTTTTTAGGTTTCTAGATATACAGTGGCCTTACATAAGTAATCATATTTGTTCCTCACACAGGTTTGGATTGGGATAAGTAATTTAGCAAAAGAATCTTGCATTTTTATATCAATAACAAAACCTAGTTTTTTACTGTCTTTAATTTCTACAGATTTTTGAAAGAGGAACACAGTACAAGCAATGGTTGCTGAAGTCTGGTCTTTATGATTTTATTATTTTGAATCCCATATAGAATAAGACTGACAGGCTGGGCTAATTTTGGCCAGAAATCTATTAAGCTAGCTAAACTGTCGGGCTGCAGTCATGACTGACAGACAAAAGAATGAATTGATACCATCCTAAAGAGTTTCTCAGTAGGGTGCTACCAAGATGATAATTGGATTTAATTATGTTGCCTGATGCACTTACATTCTTACAGCCTGACAACATTTTTACGTCTGCTCTATCCAAAATGCTACTTTCTATACCTCAAAATGATCAGCTATAGCAATTTGCTGGTCTGATGCTAGAAAAGCCAGGTTTTCAATGATAGTACAGAACAGGTTTGGAGCTGACAGTGTGAACAGTGGTAAAGACTCCACACTTGTACAAACAGGTTGTAAATTCTCAGCTTGTCAAATCCTCCAGCTTGACAGATGTGTGTTCACTCAAGAAAATTTTTCATTGGGTTTCCATTTTGGCAAGGGGGAAAGTCTTTGGAGGTGATTATGATTTTCATACAATCACAGAGTTTTTTGGGTTTTGTAGGTTAGTTTTTTTTTTTTTTTTTTTTTTTTTTTTTTTAATAAAGCTTTTAGAAAATATTTTTCCTTTCAAGTTTCAGTTCAGTGTTTTTAATGCTGACAAATCCTCTCTGTATTACTGTGAAAGCACTGAGGTCAGCGTTAAGTATAATTCTTGTCAGAAGTCTGGCTTCTATACTACATTAAATCTTTTTTTTTGCAATACTGAAGTATTTGAAATGGGGCCATATGAATAACACAGAGAAAATGATGCATAATGAGTAGTGAATAATCCTGTTAACACGTCTTTTTCAAGAACAGTCATTCTCAAGCATTTCAAGATATGCTCAGGGAGGATTTTAATCATAGCATTGATAATTTGGAGGAGAAGCAGAAAACAGTTAAAATAAAGAAACTTAATTTCTCCCCTCTGTGTTTTTAATCATTGAGTCATTGAGCAGAAACAATGCTGGTAACTTAGATGATTGCTGAGAACAGAAAATTTAAAAAATAGTAAATGAGAATTTCCCCATTTATTATTATTTTATTTCCTCAAACAGACCCTACATTTTCAATTAGATTCTTTAGAAAAATTTAATAATTTGTCTTTGAAAGAGTCTATACTGGTATAACTACACTGGGCTGAAATGGATCAGTCTCAGGCTACTTAGTGTGTTTACAAAAAGTTTGCATGAATTGATGTGGCCAGCTCCCAATCTAATTCCTGACAAAAATAAAACTATTCCCAAAATTGTTCCGTTGAAACCGGTGTTGTTATCACTGAGGTGAGTTATCACTCAGTGTAAGTGAAATTGGTACTCTGCGAATCCTGGTAAGTACGAATAAGTCAAAATACAGCTTAGAGAAAGGTCAGATTAATCAGACAAGAAAAAAGAACATTAATTATTTGGCTGATTTTCAAAAATAATTTGTTGTATAATTCCACTTGTAGATGGAATGTGAATACAGATTTGCAGACTCTAAGTAGGTGAATACAGATTTTTAGCTGTGAAACCATTCAGTGATGCTTTCTGTCATGAGATTTTTTGATCAGGCAGAATATGGGTTTATATGGATGTGCTCTGAGGGTATAGCTGTAAAGAAAAAAGCTACTTCGCAGAATCAAAGACTAGAAGAGTCTGACAAAACTAGGCTCCTTACACAACAGAGATACATCAGGGTTCACAGGGCATACACCCTACGTAATACCACTCGTGCCATGGACCCCCAAACCCTTCGTAACACCTTCCAGCAAAATTTAAAAGACTAATATGTTATTTGCAAGGACTGGGAAGAGCAACACTGTTGTAATTAATGGAAAAATACAAAAGTGAAATTTGCAGTTGCAGAAATTTAGCTTTCAAAACAACAAAAAAGACCTGAATGTTGGGATTTTCTAAAAATGTCTGCTGGAGAAATACAAAAGCAAAACAATCGAAAGTTCTGTTTTAAAGCTGTGCAAAGAAAAAGTCACTGCTCTAATTAATGTTTAAAGAGAAATAATATTAGTTTCACTGATTTATCACCAATAAAAGACTTCTTTGAACATTTCATATGCTGCGTGAATCTTGCTTTATCAACTGCATAGTTAGGTATTGATCAGTCTTTGCAAAGGTCAGCGGTACTAAGAAATGATCATTTAAGCAACGGCCAGATTAGAATTCTCTAGGGGATGAAATAGTGGATGTCTCCTCATAAAGGACAGACAGACAGTCTTACCTGAATCTCCAGACATTCTGTGGTGTTTAGCCAAAAATGACATGTATCAGAGCCACAGGTAGTGGTTTACTCTTGAGAAAGACATCCACTCCCTCTCTATGCATTTGTTCTCCACTTGGTTGGGCAAATTCAGCCGATTTACAAAACAAAACAAAACCCAAACATCCATCTGCAAGAAGGCAAAAAGTCTTATTTCTTTTCCATACCAATTGGAAGGTTAAACTTAAATTTACATATCTTACTAAACACATCCAGCTGTCTTCTACTCTTTCTACCACATACTGAATGATGTAATTATAGCTTGCACAAGAAAGTATAACAACTCTGCTAGACAGACTACAAAGCCTTTGTTTAAGATGTAAGGCAAAGGAAACAAACCAGATTTTTTCTACTTTAATATATATTCATAAAAATGTCTTCATGACAACTTTCACTATAGCACTGTGTATATATAAGGCTGTAGCACCGTAGGCATTGAACATGCTTTGAATGCGACTCAGGAATTCACAATAACACTAGACTGTGCATCTGTAGCCTTGTGAATATGAGACAGAATATATCCAGTGCTGAAAGTGTTCTTTGATACCGTCCCGATTTTACCCTGGTACAAGGGTTATTTCCTTACAAAACATGTAACAGAGATTACAGCATCAGCATTCATGGCAAAATGAAGGCAGAGTGGTAAGCAAATCAAATCACAGTGCATGAACATAGCATATGTTTTGACATCATTTCTTTGTGTACATTTGTTGTGGACTGTACTGTCTTTTTTTCTAGTCTGTGCTTGATCTAGGCAGTAAAATTCTTGTTGCCCTATTTCTTGAATTGACATTTTACATTCTTGTCTTCAGGGTTATTTTTTCTTTTGCTTGACAGCTTTAATGAGAATTGAGAATACATCATATCCACAATTCCAAATCGTGAAACTGTTTTTTTTTGCAAATGCTATTAGGAAAACAATTGCAGCAGAAAGTTCAGAATCACTAGTTATGATGCAAAATTTAATGTATTCTGCAACATACACTGGGGAGGAATACTTGGCATTTTCTAAATCTCATAATTGTTGGACCAAACAAATGGACAGAATTTATAATAACAATACTATTAAACTCTGAAAAGGGACTCTGAAAACCCAATGTTAATACATTTCATTATTGACATAGATTCTATCTCAAATAAGCTCTTTTTTTTCCTGGATACCTTTCTCATCCTGGACTGAATCTATACCACAGTGTCCTGGTTTCAGCTGGGACAGGAAAGAGGGCCATCACCAGAAGAGGAGGAGGAAGAGGCAGAATTCATAAATGAGGTGGTAACCAACCTGTCGCTATCCCTGAGTGAGCTGCAAGATATGTGAAAAAATTTCAGCCATAGTCCAGGTGAGCACATAGTCATCTGGCTGCTCCGATGCTGGGATAATGGGGCCAGCAGCCTGGAATTAGAGGTTAGGGAAGCCAAGAAGCTGGGATCCCTTTCTAAGGAAGAGGGCATTGACACAGCAATTGGAAAAGGGACACAAGTACTTCGCCTCTGGAGGTGACTCCTGTTGTGTGTAAAGGAAAGGTATCCCTTGAAGGAAGATGTTACATGTCACCCAGGCAAGTGGAGAGAGGTATCTGGTACCTGAGGGAATTAGCCATGCTGGAGGTGATTTTTGATGACTTGGACAACGAGCAACTTCATCCAAAGATCCGGGTGAAGTCAAATGTACACAACCCGTCTGGTGGAAGTTTGTACGGCGTGCACCATGATCATATGCCAACTCATTGGCAGTAATGACCTGGAAAGATGTAAAGGGGCAAATGGCGGATGAATTGATTGGCCAACTCTGGCAATATAAAGTAAGTCTCTCTTCCTCCCTACAGGACCGTGTCTCAGCTGTGGAGAAGTTGTCCTGTCAGTTCTAGCAATTCAAAGAGGATACGTCCTACTCCCCATCTGTATGGACCAGTATGTCAGCTATTAGGAGTAAGCGTTCCTGTGTTCAAGAGAGAGGGTGTAGTGGGTAAAGACCATGGGCCACCCTGTGGTTTTACCTGTATGACCACGGAGAGGACATGAAGTGGGGTGGAAAATCTACCTCAATCCTAGAGGCACGGGTACATGAATTGCAAGGAAAAACAATCACAAAGGAGGGTTCTTTGGGGAAAATTGCTGATCCAGTTTCCAGTAGGCAGTTCTCCAGACACAGTAGAAGGGCTGATCTTACTTCCAATCTTAATAAAGGTACTTAGGATTTGTATTTACAAGAAGTGAGTAATGAATACCATGATCAGGACTAGGGGGGCCCTGCCTCCAGCCAGATGGAGGAAGGGGACAACGGGGTTTATTGGACTGTGTGGATTTGACAGCCTGGCACATCAGACTCACAGGAGTATAAGGCTCTAGCGGACACCAGTGCACAGTGTACTCTAATGCCATCAAGCTATAAAGGGGCAGAACCCATCTGTATTTCTGGATTGACAGCAGGATCCCAACAACTAACTGTATTGGAGGCTGAAATGAGCCTAAATGGGAATCAGTGGCAAAAGCACCAAACTGTGACTAGCCCAAAGGCTCCATGCATCCTTAGCACAGACTGTCTCAGGAGAGGGTGTTTCAAGGACACAAAAGGATACGGGTGGGCTTTTGGTATAGCTGCCTTGGAGGAGATATTAAACAGCTGTCTACCTTGCCCGGTCTTTTGGTGGACCCTTCTGTTGTGGGGTTGCTGAGGGTCAAAGAACAACAGGTTCTGGTTGCTACCACAGCGGTGCACCGGCAGCAATATTGCACCAGCCGAGACTCCTTGATTCCCATCCATAAGATGATTTGTTGACTGGGGAGCCAAGGAGTGATCAGCAAGACTTGGTCACCCTTTAACAGTCCCATATGACCAGTGTGAAAGTCTAATGGGGAGTGGAGACTAACAGCAGATTATCGTGGCTTGAATGAAGTCATGCCGTTGCTCAGCACTGCCATGCTGGACATGCTAGAACTTCAATATGAACTGGACTTAAAGGTAGCCAAGTGCTATGTCACCATTGATATTGCTAAAGTGCTTTTCTCAATCCCTTTGGTGGCAGAGTGCAGGCCACAGTTTGCTTTCATTTGGAGGGATGTCCAATACACCTGGAATCGACTGCTCCAGGGGTGGAAACACAGCTCTATCATTTACCATGGACTGATCCAGACTGCACTGGAATAGGGTTGAGCTCCAGAACACCTGCAGTATATTGATGACTTCATCATATTGGGCAACACAGCAGAAGACGTTTTTGAGAAAGGAAAGAAATAGTCCAAATCCTTCTGAAAGCTGGTTTTGCCATAAAGCAAAGTGAGGTCAAGGGACTCACACAGGAGATCCAGTTTTAAGGAATAAAATGGCAAGATGGACATCATCAGACTCCAATGAATGTGAACAGCAAAATAACAGCTATGTCTCCAACAAGTAGCAAAAAGCAAATACAAACTTTCTTAGGCGTGGGTTTTTGGAGAATGAATGTTACAAATTGCATTCTAATCATAATCCCTCTCTTACCAAGATCCTGGAAGAAGAACAATTTCAAATGGGGCCCTGAGCAGTGACAAGCCTTTGAGCAAATTAAACGGGAGATAGTTCATGCAGTAGCCCTTGGGCCAGTCTGGGCAGGACAAGATGTACAAAATGTACCCTACACCACAGCCAGGGAGAATGGCCCTACCTTGAGCCTCTAGCAGAAAGCACCAGGGGAGACTCAAGGTCAACCCCTAGGGTTTTGGAGTTGGAGATACAGCGGATCTGAGGCCCACTGTACTCCAACTGAAACAAAGATATTGGCAGCATATGAAGGTGTTTGAGCTGCTTTGGAAGTGGTTGGTACTGAAGCACAGCTCCTCTTAGCACCCTGACTGCTGGTGCTGGATTGGATTTTCAAAGGGAGAGTTCCCTCTATGCATCATGCAACTGATGTGACATGGAGTAAGTGGGTCACACTGATCACACAACGAGCTCGAATAGGAGACCCCAGTTGCCCAGGAATCTTGGAAGTAATGGTGGACTGGCCAGAAGGCAAAGATTTTGGAAAATCACCAGAGGAGGAGGTGATGCATGCTGAAGAAGCTCCACTGTATAATAAACTACCAGAAAATGAAACGTAATATGCCCTGTTCACTAATAGGTTCTGCTGTATTGTAGGAAAGTTTCAGAGGTGGAAGGCTGCTGTATGGAGTCCCCTACAAGAAGTCACAGAAACTGCTGAAGGAGAAAGTGAATTGACCCAATTTGCAGAAGTGAAGGCCGCCCAGTTAGCTTTAGATATTGCTGACTGAGAAAAGTGACCAGTGCTGTATCTCTATATTGAACTCATGGATGGTGGCAAATGCCCTGTGACGGTGGATGCAGTGATGGAAGCAGAGCAAATGGCAGCACATCGGCAAACCCATATGGGCTACCGCACAGTGACAAGATATTACTGCCTGGGTAGAGAACCTGGTTGTAAAAGTATGTCATGTAGATGCTCACGTACCTGAGTCAGGCCACTGAAGAACATCAAAACAACCAACAGGTGGATCAGGTTGCTAAGACTGAAGTGGCTCAGGTGGATCTGGGCTGGCAACATAAAGGTGAACTATCTATAGCTCGATGGGTCCATGACACCTCACGCCATCAAGGAAGGGATGTAACATGCAGATGGGCTCGTGATTGAGGAGGGGTAGGCTTGACCACGGACACTAGCAAGTTGTCCATGAATGTGAAACGTGCTGCAATCGAGCAAGCCACGTGGTTAAAGCCTCTCTGGTATGGAGGATGATGGCTGAAATATAAATATGGGGAGGCCTGGCAGATTAATTGTATCACACTCCCACAAACCCACCAAGGAAAGCACCTTGGACACCTGGGCCAAAGAGCATGTGTCACCATTTAAGGCTGGGCCAATGCTTAAAGTGGGTGGCAGATGGTCTCTGTT
>NW_009592763.1:0-1878 GCF_000690535.1 Cariama cristata
GGTGTGCGGGTGCCCCCCTTGCCACCTCCTCGTTCTCCCCGTGCCTGGCAGCCCGAGAGACAGAGGCAAAGTTAAAGAGCAGGAAAAGTTTCACAGAATAGTAACGCGGTTTTTTTTCCACCCCCCCTAATTACCCAGCCTACTGGAATGAGAAGGGTTTCATTTCAAAACAAGACCACCTCAGGTTGCGCAAAATACTGACATAAACACTCCTGTGGCCCGGGGATGGGGGCTAGGCGCCCGGGCTTCTCCAGCCGACCACCTTCTCGGGACGTTTGTGGCTTTGCGGCTGTGGGGGGGGAGGGCATGGGAAAGTGGGGCGGGGGGGGCTCCTGGAGAGCCCTCGGTGCCGAAGGGCTCAGGCCTCCCGGGAGCCGTAGAAGGGAGCACAGCGTGGTCCAAAACATGTACAGGTGACCCTGGCCTTTTACACAGCGTTGTTCTGCTGAAGGAATTTGGGGGGAGCTGGAAAGCTCTTGGGTTTGCCCCCCTTGTGAGATCAACCTTGGGGAACAAGCGAGTTCCCCTTAGGGAGTGCGGTAAGCAAGGCCGTGGGTGCGGGGGTGTTGGGGCGAGGTCAGCCTGCTCTTGGCACTGCGAGCGTCAGGCAGGGTGAGGGAATTTGCCTGCAGCCCCCAAAATGGTTAACAGCCAGCAAATCTTGCCCTCCTTTCTCTTGCAGGGCATATACCCGGTGGCCTGATCTGCCACCCCGATAACGAACACGTTCTCTATCCCCTGGGATGTACTGTGGTTGTTCAAGAACTGGACAGTAAGAAACAGACTTTCTTGCACGGCCACACCAATAATGTCTCCTGCATCGTCGTATCCAGGAACGGGGTGTACATTGCTTCTGGACAAGTCACTTTTGTGGGCTTCAAGGTGGATAACGCTCTATTTTTAACTGTGTGATATTGACCAAAGAAATTGGAGTTGGCTTAACAGCGGTGGAAACACCTTTCGTTTATTTTTTCTTTTGTTGGAAAGCAAATGCCTACAGTGGGAGGATGTTGCAGAGAATGGGAAATTGTGGCTAGTCCATTGCTGGCTGCGCCTTTATGTTTTTGTAAAGTATTAAGCCTTCCCCCTAGGATTGGAATAACTAGATTGAGGGGTCTCTTAATTCTGGTCCTTTCTATCCAAAGGGATGTGTGCATGTGGCAGCCTAAATCTCATTAGATGTTAATTAAAAAATGGTGTTGTATTTAAAGTGGTACCTGAGTTCTAGAGCTGCTTAGGGCTTTCAAAAGCCCTTGACGGGTACCTACCTGCCTTTTTAGACCTCTAAAGTTCTTTATGGTTTAATTTTTGCCTATTTGAAAAGACCCTGAGACGCCTGGAAGGAATCAAGTATTAGCGTTTTCAGTATTTTAAAATCTAAGTCAAATCCCCAGTGTCTCAGGGTAAATTTTGATTCCGAAATGAAGTGAAGCTACTCATCCGGTAAGCTGGAGTAATGCTTCTTACAGCACCTAATCTGAAGCGGTTTTGTGTCAGTGGAGCCCTGGGCTGGGTAGAAGCTCACCTTGGGCTGGGCTCCTTCTGGCAGCTTTCCTGCCAGAGAAAGTTTTTATACCTAATCCTGCGTGTCACATCTAATGCTCTGGCTTTCACCCCTTCTGCTGTGCACCTCAGGCAGACATCATTCTGTGGGATTTCCAGAGGAAGGAGCTACTTGCTCGGCTGTCGCTTCATAAGGGTAGAATTGAAGGACTAGCGTTTTCTCCGAACAGCCTTTATCTTGTGTCACTGGGTGGCCAGGACGACAGCAGGTAACGATTTCCGTTTCTTGGCACACAATTTCCGACAAGTTGTAGGGCATCAAAGAGCGCTCTTGGGGAGTACTCGCGCCTCTCTTTTCTGGCAGTCCGACTCTTT
>NW_009592763.1:1909-3872 GCF_000690535.1 Cariama cristata
CGTGGAAGTCTCTCCTCAGGGATCCAGCTCTGTCCCGTGGGAAGGCGGGTGGGTACCGTGGGCAGAGCC
Organism: Cariama cristata; assembly: GCF_000690535.1. NCBI lineage: Eukaryota > Metazoa > Chordata > Aves > Cariamiformes > Cariamidae > Cariama > Cariama cristata. The sequence goes on from NW_009592763.1 coordinate 1,979, forward strand.
CAGGGCATGGGGAAAGATGAAGGGAGCAGCTGATTCTTAAGCCGGTGTCATCGCCCAGAAACCTTGTGGAGCCTGCACAATTAGCTGGCTTAATGCACTGCCCTGAAGAAGTATTAGCTTCACTGAGGGCTTGCTTTTAGACACAGACAAGTAAGAGTGGCATAAAAAGTTATTTTAAATCAGATTTTACCAGTGGCCTAAGATATGATTTGAGTCTTGCTCGGCAGAAGGAATCTGACAAATACACATACCCTTGCTTTCGGAGCAGGGGATGTAAACTGCAATGCCGCACCTTTGTGATAAGGCTTTTTGTGGGTAAAATCTCTACCAAGTGACTTTTATGGTGTATCCTGGTGGGAACAGGCTGCAGGAAAATAGGTTTTGTCTTGCTTTTGTTTTTAAGTAATTTGTTTGCAAGGAATGTCTAAAAGCAAAGCTATTTAAAGCCCCTCCTTGTCCTGCAGCGTAGTGGTGTGGCACGTTGGTAAGAGAGAGGCTGTCTGCGGGAGCCCGGCCTCGGCATGCAGCGCGGGGAGTGCGACCGTCGTAGTGTGCTCCAGCTGCAGAGATGAGACGTTTGTTACTGCTGGAAAGTAAGGTTTTATTTAGGTGAAAGAAATGGGGGAAAGAACCTGTGGACCTATTTTCTTTTACAAAGAGTCTTCGCTTAAATACAAAGAAACTTAAGGAATTGTGTGCTTGTGTTTTTTCCATTTTGCTCTGAGTGGACCCAGGGATATCCATCAGCTTGTCCCTTTAAGGCATTTCTGCTTGTTCTACAGATGACAATGTGTTTTCAAAGCAGCCCACAGGGACCCGCATGCGTCACTTCTGTTCCTGATAGCAGGGTTTTGTACTCAGCATTCCCCATGCAGTGTTTAAAATATTTAGTTGCCAATGTTTACACAAGAAAAGCAGTCAATGAGTGGCTCTGAACAATGGTTAATTAATGTAGAAACAATGATATCTTACAGGCCACTGGATCATCTCCTATCCTCACCAGATGCGATGTACAATTGGTCACTGGCTTGTAACAAAAGTTGGTACAAAAAGTCACATTTTGTGTGGATTTGAGATAGCCCCCATATATCTAGCCTGACATTTAAATGTGTTAAGGACCTGCACCTCCCTTTAAATGAGGGAAAGTTTTGGATGCTCTTGTCTGCAGTTGCATTTAAGAGTGCTGGTCATTGCAATTTTAACACTTTGTTAAATGTAAAGGCGACTGTGTGTAAAGATTTTATATTGGCTCCTATGTTGTCAATTAAATTGTGCTAGAAATAGTTGAAAGGGTCCTGTACCGTTCATTTCCCATTCAAGGAACTATGATTTCCACAAGGCACGTCTCTTTGGGAAATTAAGTGTCAAGGTTGTTACATACTCCTCTCTAATCCTTATATATGTTTTTGCTGAACCCTTGAGGTTTTTAATTTACCTGAAAAAAGTTACCATAAGAGACAGTGGAAAAGACAGAGACTCCTGGCCTCCCTGATACTGTTCTTTTCCTCCTTATTAAAATTTCAGAATAATGTAAAGACTTTTTTCATTCTTTTAGTAGTGAAAAGCTTGGAGGTTTCTGCATATACGTGTTTGATCCCACTATATTCATTCTTACAGTGGGACCATTCGAGTATGGGAACTGGATGTAGCAAACAGGAAAATCCGACCGACTGAATGCCAGACAGGGCAACTGAGAAGAGTGATCAGATGTGTTAAGGTGAGTTTCAGCCAAAACAAATTGGCTAAACTAAAAAACTCTCTACAGACTAGAGAAAAACCACAAACTTTTATAGTAATGCTAGAAATGCCAATTACAACTGCATGATGGCAGTGAAGTTACTAAGTGTTGGCTCATGGCAGATGGTCTCCCACAGTTTCTTTATCCTGGGAAAGA
>NW_009592763.1:3903-21637 GCF_000690535.1 Cariama cristata
GTGTTTTGAATGCTTCTGAAGAGGAGCAGCAGGTATTTTAGTCACAGGCTCTAGCACCCAGAGAATCCCACTTTTGCTTCAAAATATTATCTAGATTTGGTTAGAAAATGTCTTGCATTCCGCAGTGTTACGGATCTTTGAGTGTGACAGGATGAAAACATTGGCTGTATCCCCTCAGGTTAAATCTTGGCAATACACTGAAATAAAGCTATTTATGCAGCCCAGTGCTAGGCTCGGGACAAGCATCTCGCTATCTGGACCATGATCTCTTCTTTTTTTTTTATGCTTTCCTATAGATGGCAGATGATGATAATTATTTTTATGTTGGCACATCGAGTGGTGATGTCCTGAAAGTGAATACAAACAACAAACTGATGACTGACTATGGGCCGCAGAAGGAGAAGTTTAGCTCAGTGAGTAGCAGTTCTGTGACTCGAGTCTTTTTCTTATCCTCCTCTTTGTTAGTAACTGGAAGTGGGGCAACCTCCAGGAGAACCATTACAAAGCTGATTCACAGAATAATCCTTTTTCTGTGCTCTTAGTTCTTTGTGAGTGTCTCAGTCTTGATCCTGAAGTCTGAACCCGTTAGCTTGGCTTTGTTCAGCTTCATTTTGCTTAGAATTTGGGTTTTACCTGTTTCTCATGTGTCATCCCACAGACTCTCTCTTATACTAAATCTGGTAAAAGTCATAAAAAGTGAAAAATAAGCATAAAAATGGAGTAGTTCCCAAGTTGGAGGGTGTTTAGGGAGGTATTAGCTGGAGTGAGACAGAGGACATTCTTAGGAAGACTGGTAGAAGTGCTTATTTGAGAGGTTTCCCCACGCCTGCTGCTATAAGGTCCTGTATTCAGATTTTACAGATTTGTTAAATTGTCTGGGCTGAAATTTTCCAAGACCACTGTTTGCCACAGGAAGAGTATTTTGGAAAAACTTCAAAACACTACAATTGCTCTTAAAAAACCCCCAACCCCCTAGATTTTAATGTTTGTTACACATACCATTCCTCTCCCTTCCCTTCAGGAGGTCATCTTTTTGAAATTCCAGTTCTGCCACTGATGAGGCAGAGGTCTTACTGGAAAAGGTATATAGATAATATAATTAAAGAGTTTGTTATAATGCATATGTGCAATTGGGACAAAATAAGGTTGCACACAGGGTACATTGATTCTATTGCTTTTTAACTTCTGAGTGCTTGACTTCATAACCCCGAAGTTCTTTTAACTTAGCTTTTTTTGTCTATAATTGGGACTCATGGGTCTTAGTATGAGGATCCTGAGACGAGAGTATCTCCCAAATAAGGAGCTTTTGGCCTTTCATTGTACAAGAAGTCTGCACGCAGGGAGCTGTAACGATAAATGATCAGCACCAGCTAGTACACTTATTCTTGATTTCTCTTTTATTTGTTGCTATAAAAGACTTCTTGTAGCTTCTCAGTTTATACCCAGTGGAGGAAGTGTTACCTAAGGAATTCAAACACTTCCCTGAAAAACGTTCTTGCGTAAGGTTGAATGTATTTTGTAATTCTATTGGCAACCATGAACATCAGTGAGCAGCAGGGGAAGCAATGCAGATGGAAGTACCGAACGTGCTCTTAGGGATGCAATGGGGAAGCTGTCCTACAAAGGAGCAGATCTTGTTTGAGAGCAAACACAAGATTAACAAGAGCTGTAAGAAAAATTCAGCAGTCAACCCCAAAGAAAAAGCTACTCTGAACTTGTTTCTCTAAACCTCCTGAGCTTTGCTTGTACCAACACGCATACATACAAACCATATATGTGCCCATTCAAAATGTCGTGCTTCTTGCATTACAAGTGCATGCCTACATCTCTGGGATAACTTGGAGCCACTGAATTCTTTGAAATGTATTTCAGTGTGTATCTATTCCAGAAGGCTGAAGAAGTCACTACTCCTTTTTCCTACTGACATTGTAGGAATGTAAGTAATACAATTCTACGTACATATTAAGTGACAAGAACATATGTATTTTGTTTTCCTGATGGAAATTGTAAGTTTGCTGAAGGTGGGTTAGATCTCTTGTGGATATACCTGTACCGTACGCTGTTAAGCTAGTCTTCCAGCAGTCATCCTGCAGCGTTTTGTATCCATACAGGACCCATGTCCTGGCTGATCTCTGCTGTCCCTTATGCTGAGGTCTTGATGATTGAATATCACCTCCCCTTTTAAATGCTTGCATACTTTGAGTCCTTCTGCATCTAGCAGTACGTGTTCCTTGCCTAGAGTACCTGGTTGAAGCCACGCAAGGTCCCCAACTCCCTTGCCTTCAGGGGTGAGAGAAAGGTGCTAAATGCATTTGAAACAAAACTTCACAAAAAACCTACTTCGGACACCATTGCTAAAGAAGCGATCAAATAGGGTCAGTAGCAGGATGCCGTGCGATTTGGGGGTTGAGAGAGGGCCTAGGGCCTCTTAGAGAAAAGCAGGGGCTCAAAGCCAGGCCACAGTCCGATCCGTACTGTGAGAGGTTTTATCATAAGGCAAATCCATAGGACCCGCAGTTTGTGGCAGAGACCTTTGGAGCATTGCGAGCTTCAGCCGACATTGCTTCTGACAGTGAAAAGCTGAAGAAAACCAGGACTTTTGACTATGCGAGAGACTGCAAAGATGCTGGGAAGAAGAGACGATCCAGAAGTGGATCTCAGCACAGCTGCCTGCCAACCTTGTGGATGAGGCCCGAGCTGGTAGGCATTAATCTGACTTAAACTTTGTTTTGTTCGTGTTACGTAATGGCAGCTACTTCAGATATACCGCTGGTTGTTTGGGAGAAGGGAGAGAAAAGGAGACATTCACATTGGATGTGGAGGTAGTCCCTCCGATCTCCTCCTTTACCCTGTTGCTTAAAACAGCCATTTCTTTTCAAAGACAGGCTTTTCAATCAGACATTTGCTCAACCCTGCCATTCCTTTTCCTCTTGTTTAATTCCTGTCTGCTCTCTTAACTGATACAGTTTCCAAATGCCCGAAATGGGAAATTCATCAGGGCAAACCTGTATCATTGCAGCCAGTGAGAAGGTACTGGTACATTTTTTCTCCAGCTACTGTCAGATCCACTTTCATACTTTCCATTTCTCCCTTCCAAGCTCCATACTGTGATTCCCTTTCCACCCACGCATTGCACATCTCTGCATACAAATAATACCTTGTCACTAGACTGTCAACAAGTCCTCGCTGAACACACGTAGGATCTAATGTTTTATGGCAGAAATTTCCATTTGTAGCATAGCCTTCAATGCCAGAAGAGGTATTTTGCAGATGTTTTTTCAAGTCAAAACCACAGCATTTATCAAAACAAAAGTATTTGCATCCTTGTTTCTACACGGTTTAGTACATCATATTGCTAACCCTAGGAGAAGTGTTGATTTTGATTTTTCTCCCCCCTGCAGAGCTGTGTGTATTTCACAAGACATCTTTTGTCTCTTCCTTGAAAATGTACCACGTATCAGTACTTGTAACAAAAATTCTCGCCTCTCTTGCTGTGCAAGGCAAAGCTGCCGTATGGTTTGCTTCAGGAGTGAGCGGTGCTGTTTCAAGGTAGGCATGACTGCTCCAAAGCATGGCTTTTGGGACGTGCCCTGCCTTTCCAAACAGGACATTTCCCTGCTCCCTGGCAGGGAGGTTAGCCGTACAGCTTCCAGCAGTGGAACTGTCCCAGCCTCCCTCCCCGTGGAACCGTTTTCATCACTTTGTTGCGATTCTATCTGAAAAGATGCATATTTGCAAACAAACATTATCCTCTGTCTCTCAAAACCTTCTTCACCAGTCCCACCGGGGGATTACGAGCCAGTGGCATGCTGTGAAACTCCAAACCTGGAATCCACAGCCACCCCACGACGAGCGTATCTTTAAAGAAAGAGTTTAGACACTGCTTGGGTGAGGAGATGTTTATTGAAAACAAGTTTGGTCAACCTTAAAGGAACTTTGCCTTCAGATATAGAAGAATGTGTTTATTATGTAGGCATGATCTGAAGATTTCTTTGTTTCTGTTTTGAAGAGGAGTGGCAGAATAGTTCACTGGTATGATGAAGCAACTTGTTTTCCATCTACATGGAATTAACTTTAAGTGCTCTGTAATGTCTATAAATACTGGAATAAACAGCAAAATTAATTTTTATCCCCATCACAGGCTTGAGGAGCTATAAGGCACCCATTCAGATGCAAAGTGGGATGTAGATTGCGAATGCATCTTCAGAAATAAAGTGATTTGCATTGTAAAAAAAAAAAGCAAATATTTAAAGGAGGTGCGCTGAAAGAGATCATAGGGTGCTCAAGAACTTTGCAGGAGATCAGAATGGGGCAAAGAACAAGTATCCCTGCAGGGAAGGGAATGGGCAGGCTGGAGTTTTGCTGATATTTTTATTTATAATCATACTTCAAAGCAGTGGTTTCTTTTTGTAAGAAGTAAATAATAAATGGTGATATTTTTAACCTCCTACATTAGACTCTGCATTTCATCTACAAGAGGTCTGGCAGTTTATAAAATAGAGTATTCATGGCATCATTAACATGAACTGCATGACTCCAGGAATAACAAGTGCAACTTATAAAGCTATCTGTTTACTCGTGGTGATTCAAAGAATGGACAAGAAAGAAGCACAATTATCAAGTTAAGGTTGAAATCAGACTCTGATGATTTTGAGAGCCTGGCAATGAATCCTGGCTGCTTTAAATTTGGGGTTTTTGGGTCTTAATAATACCTGCTTCCCCCTCAAATCGAAGAACTGAAGAGAATACCTCGGAAAAATGAAAGCAGTCTTGGCAGTGCTGCAAAAACTCTGATTTATTAGCAAGTAGCAGGGAGCTGTAATCAGATAAATTACGTAGTCATAGGTTTGATTTCTAATCAAGCTGCCACCTGCCATAATGCTGAACCCAAAGGTCATTTGAGGTGGAAGTCTTTTACAGGAAAAACTGCAAAACAGTAGATCAAAAGGCAGTTGATGGGCTTGTGATAACAGAGGACTTGTAAAATGCTGCCAATACCTAACAGGAAATTTTTGAAAATGTTGTTCAGAAACAGTTCTGCTTGTGGATCGTATTTCTAATTAAAAAGAATCCCTTTGTTCTCGTGCTTGTGCTAAGAATATTTGCATGAAACCTGGCTTCTTGCCTGGTAGTGTTGTGATAGTATGGCATAAAATCCTCCCTGGAGATTGTGTTTTTCACAGTGATCAGTCCTGATATCACAGGAGACTGTGGATATGCTACTGGTGGAGACAGACTAATGAAGAAATCCAGTGCGATTAGATTACAAATCAGGAATTGGTTTTTCAGTTGTTTTTCTGCAATCCACGTTTATTTGATGCTGAAGTTAAGTAGTCCTTCAACTGATGCGTAGGTGGGTGCAAGGCTGCTTGCAATGCCAGCACTGGAACGTCCAGTTACATATATGGTGTGGGGTTTTTTTTTTTCTTCAAAAAGTATAAGCAAGACTTTAAAAACAATCAGTTGCTTCTATTTCATTGGATAATTGAACCAAAGTAATTTTTCCAAACTCATCAGACCTTGTCCGTGGCTTTTGCGACATCCTTTCCCAGTCTAAATGTCTCCAATATCCATTTTGTTTTCTCTTCTTTCTTCACTTCCTCTCTCACCTTCCTTAGACCTTCAGTCCTTTCCATGCAGAAAATCATCGCTTTCTGGCTTTCATTCTTTTAAACACTCTGAAAGTGTTTAATCCTGAAAATTTACTGGGCTTGGGCCAGATTAATGCTTGAAAAGAACAGGAATGCTGGGTGGTGCTGCTTAGATGTCAAACTTTATCATAAAGTGCTGACAGCAGTATTTGTTCAAAAATGACAAGCCAAGCACATGACAGTGATCTCTTCCTAAAGAATAAATGCAGAATTATTCTGATTTCCCCCTTGGTGGTTATTCTCTGAGAATTCACTTCTTCACGCTTTCACAACACTAAATGCTAGACGTGTTTTCTTTTTCCCAGAAAAAACGCCACCAAACAGAAATTGTTGTTTTCACAGAACGGCTTTATGAGCTTGGGCTTAAAGAAAAAAAAAACACGTAATGTTGTGAAACTGCTGGTACTAGCACAGCAGTTGGCAATACTGCTTATTAACCTAGGTAGTGACAAATGTTGCTGGAGTCTATATCGCAACTTAAAATGTCAAACTCAACCGACTCCTTACAAGTCTCGGGGAGCCTGGAGCTGCTCCCAGCTGGCCCGTGCCTCTTGTAGACGCTTGCTTTGGGACAGAGCTTAGTTTTCAGTCCAAGTTTTGATGGCATGAAGCTCCTTTATTTCCTTTTCTGTTTTTTTTTCTTTCCGTTTCACTCATGTATGTTCCCCCAAGCTAGTAGGGATATTTTCCTGAGTAAGAATATCAGGGTTTAAGTAGTAGTTTCGCCCCTCTTGCAGCCTATTTTGAGGCCATCGGATTTTCAGGAATTAACCTGTTGTCTTGTATACAGAAGCATAATATTACTTCACAGGTAGCAGAACCAAAGCAGAGACTGTCTTTTCTTATGCTTGAAATGTTGTGGCAAGGCTAAGGACTGGTTTTGTTTGTTTGCCGGGTTGCTTTGGTTTGTTTTACTGTAGTCTGCTACTTTATCCACGGAAAACCATTTCTCCTTTTCCTAATGGCTCACCTCCTGTTGATCTACTCATCTTAGTAAATAGCAGAAACCCCTGTTAATGATGGGCTGACTAATTGTCAAAGCTTTTCTGTGACAAATGTGTTTTATTACTGATAGGTGGGAGAGGGGATTGCATCTTTCAGACAGAGAAGCCTGGGACACAGAGGATCTGCCCTAAAAGCAGCTGTAGGAGAGGAAGCTTAGACTGAGTTTTATCCTCTGTTATTTTCATGTCTGATAGATGAAGAACCAGTGGAAGGAAAAGTGGAGGCACTAATGCAAAAAAAATGTGTATATTGCATGCTGGAATGAGGTAAGGATATGTAGGCTCATACATGGTCCCAGCTGCTCTGAAGGATTCATCATGGTGCTTTTACTTGCCCTTTAAAGACTCATACTGTAGTAGTTCGTATACACCTGTAATTAATAACTCTTTTCTCCCCTCTCCCTCTAGAGAGTCACTCTTTAGCCTGGATCAGTCAAAGCATACTGATAAAGCCGTGTTTGCGTGACATAAGCATTGCCATCGGGAACGTGATGGAGACTCCGTTGTGCTCTTCAGCAGGGCTGCAGCAATGAGGAGGCTCTGCTTCCATCCGATTGTGTTTTAATCCTGTTTTCTCCTAGGGAGTCACAGCTTTGCTTTTGCTGAAGACAGGAGATTTAATAGTCGGCACCGGAGGAGGGATTGTAGCTCTCTGTAAAGGCTCAAACTACAAAGTAATGAAGTGAGTTTGTAGACGGGAGAATTGGGAGGGTAGAGGTGAGACTTCCCCCAAAGGGTCACAGTATAAAACCCAATCATTTCTACGTCAAGGCATAACCCAAATAAATCTCAGGTTTTCAGTCCTGCAGACCAAACCGACAGTATGGTTCCAGCGTAATGAAGGTGAAGCAGACTGCAAATTACTGCGTGCGTTTGCACAGAAGTGAATTGCCCGATGCAGCGTTCATTTTAAATGACCGTTGTTTCCTTTTAGGCATTAGGAGTCAGATCCTAAATGGATGCAAAGTGAGACAGGTCTGTTGGAATCAGTAAAATTATACTTATTTACTCCAGCTGAGAAAGAGTAGTAGTCTAAAGATTCCAAAGCTTCTAAAGCCATCTAAAAAAGGATTTGTTGGAGGACATGGGATTTTAAAGGAGGGCTTCGCTAATTTTGTAGGCACGTGTCTGGAAGTGCTGGAGTACGTGCAAGGCTTTCTTCTGCATACAAAATAGAAAGCTGCAGGCGTCATTTCCCAGTGTGTGATTTGAAAATTGAGCTCACGGCTATCCGTCTTGCATTGTTTGAGTAGCCAACTTAAGCGTACAGTTCTGCAAGCTTAGCGTTGTACAATTTAAACTGTTCCCAGAAGATCTAAACTATCTGGAAATATTCTTGAATATGGGATATTTAAATGCACTTGAGCAAGAATATCAACAAAGATGCTGTTACCTTAGGCTCTGGTCCAAAAAACAAAGTCTCCAAAGTATTGCTTTTGCAAGCCCTGGCAGAGTAGCAGGTGGGACAGGCAAGATCATATGAAGTATTAACGCATGACGGGGAATGAAATGTTAATCCTGACCATGTTCTTGCATATTGATATCACAGCCTAATATGGAGCTTTTTGGGGAAGGAGGGAAGTCAAGAGTCTATGAAGTCAGGGGAAAAGGGGGGCTGGAAAATAAGTACATCGAGGTCAATGTCAGGGCAAACCTCTGCTTTCTTTTAACAGGAAAATTCAAGTTCAAGGTGCTGTCACTTCCCTGACACGTAGAGGTCAGGGTCACCAGTTGTTTGTAGGGACAAGTGAGTGCCAGATTTATCGAATTAACTACACTACCTTTAAAGAGGAGCTGATTGCTGCCTGTCATAGCGAAGCCGTCAATGACATCATTTTTCCTTTGTGAGTATAACTGGCTGGGATGCTTTTGGCTGGCAAAGAAGCTTGAGTAAGCTGCAAATAAGGTCAGGATACCAATGTAAACACCTTTGACCAACAGGAACCCAGTGCCCGTTAACATCCTTACAGGATGATTTCTACCGTAACCTACCAGTGAAATGCAAGGGTGATGGCGAGCGGCTGCTCGAAAGCAGAAGGCAGCAGTTCAGTTTAAGAGTCAGAAAAATCACTGATCTACAGAAAGAATTCTAAATAAAAATACTAGAATTATTTATGGTTGGGTAATGGTAGGGATGGGAACATCCCCCTTTTCTCCTAGAGTTGGTGCTATGGGACTCGGGCCTCCTAGTCTGCCAGCGGTGTGAATCCCAAATGTCTGCTTTTGGGTACCCGGTTGCAGCTCGAGTTGTAGAGGTGTCTGCTTTGCTACCTGCCTGTAACATCAGCTGAAACCTGACTAACAGCTGTTCACAGAGGTTTTTGGGGTCTCTCAGCCTCACTTATGATTTCATGTTCAACAATGTGGCATGTTATACTAAATTCTGGGCTTGTAACAAGAGATGCTGGGTATACTGATGTGTCTTCTGAACCGACAGCAAACATTCCCTCTTCCTATATAGTGGGATCATGACACTTTATTTAAAACAACACCGCAATTGATCAGTTGTTTCCTCTCCAAATAGAGAATGGGAGTCTGATCCCAATGAAAGGTTTTATTTTTGCCATGTTGTTATTGCATTGCTTCTTGACACGGCACAAAGGATCAAATCTTACCAAGGTACAGCAAAGTGCACAATGCAAGATGCCTTCCTCCCTGCTGGTCACCAGCCTGAAAAATCCATATCCTTCTAATTTAATGAGTAAATCATTTGGAGCTTTAGGGTAATCTGATGCTAACATACCTGACTGGTGCATTTGTGTCACAGAGGTATCTGGATACGCTGGATTTAGTGATGATTGTGAGGACTACAGGACTACATCCTTGCATATATGTTTAAACTTTTTAGCAGTTAACTGCCCTTGAACAGAGCATATCACTGATTGGGAAATACAGGCTTAATTTCCCTGTTCTGACTTATTTCAGAATACCTGAATTGCTGATGTTATCCTGCTTTATAAAGCATCCGTGCAAGCCAGGCTTGAAAGGGGCCACACTTCTGTTGTGCCGGTTTTCTCTGTCCGGGTTCATCTTTCTGGGTGTTGATGGTGATGTTGAACAAAAGCTTGTGGTACCTTTCTACATTTTGCCTTCTGTCATATCCCTGGGATGTATGGTTTAGTGCTTATTTCAAAGCATTCAGTCCCGTAGCTTTTGAAATGCTGCAGGTCTTTTTTTATTCAAACATGTATAACAAGTATATTACGAAGAGGCTTTTGCCATCGTTTCTATTGCCTTCAGCGATGTTGAATAGGAATCATCTGGTAAGCAAGATAAAAAATGACATCTTTACAATATGAGGCTGCTGTTAGTCCCCGATGTTAAATCTGGGCAGTCAGCACCTCTGCGCCCACTTTTGTGTCTATTATATACAACATGTGAAGTTGTTTAGAGATTGAATATGGGAAATAAGTGTCACAACTTCCAAAGAGTAGAATTCTTTTAGTTTCACTTTAAAAGTTCCTTGAAACGAATCTTTGAGTAGAAACCAGACCAGGAAACTTTTATGTGAGAAAGGTGATCCTACGAAAAAGACCTTTGTCTTAACCATAGTGATCCCTGTTGGGAAGATTACAGTTGCACGTTAGAAACAGCTAAGCTTCGAAAGATAATTTAAGATCTGACAAAGAAAGAAGCATTTTCTATGCCCCTCTTCATTATCTCTCCTCTCTGAATTCTCCAGGGGAACTTCTGACTTGTTTGCTACCTGCTCCAAAAATGATATTCGAGTGTGGCACACCCCAGAGAACAGGGAGCTCCTACGAATCGTCATCCCCAATGTGACCTGCCACGCCATAGAGTTTATGAGGGATGGCAAAAGCATCATTTCAGGTAACAGTCAGTCCAGAGCTGTGGTTGAGCCCAGTCTTCATGTGTTGCCCAATTTAATAAACATCGGTATGTTAGAATGAAGAGAGGATTAAATTGGGCATGGGTTTAAATTCAGTTCATCGCTTGATGCAGAGCCTCTTTGCTTGCAGCTGGTTAGATGAACTTGGCTTACAGCCTCCACCACCCTGGTGCTGTAGGTACGGTGTACGCGGAGGACAAGGTTTGGAGACCTTGCTTTGGATGTGAGTTCCAGCAATTCAGAACGCAGTTCAGTCTTATTCCAAAGACCTAATTCTAAAATACTAACCTTGTTGTATGCAACAGCTTAACCTGTGATGTACGTAGAGCACCTTTTGCATAAAGCTGCTACCTATCACCGTATGTACATTGCTTACACAGGAACTACTGCAGTCCTAGTGCAGCAACTGTTACCAAACCAATTTGTCCATAGCCAGAATCAAAAAGGAATTACTTTTTAATAGGTTTTTTTTTCAGACGATAGCTCTGCGGGCTCATCCACAGTAGAGTGGTTTTCACCTGTATATTGGGGACCTAACAGGGTGGGCCTTATACAGGAACTTAAAAAACGGGTTCATTTGGAAAGGAAAGAGGGACAATAACAAGAGGAAAGTCTGTGCACCTGGGTAATCTGTTTCTTTATATCCATCAGCTTGGGACGATGGGAAAATCCGTGCCTTCATGCCAGAGAGTGGACGGTTAATGTATGTGATTAACCATGCCCATAGCTCGGGAGTGACGGCTATTGCTGCTACGAGTGACTGTAAACGGATCGTTAGTGGAGGAGGTGAAGGGCAGGTAATTTTTGCTTAAAAACCTGGAGCAGCTTTGTGCTCTCATCACAGGGCCTGCAAATTGTAACTGCTTAGTCAGAAAGCGAGCTATTCTTAGCTTTCGCTTGAGCAAAGGACTGAGTTTGAAAATATTAGCTTTTGATATATGCAAATCTCTTGCTCTCAGAGGGCATAGTGTGAAACAATGCCCCGATTTCTTCTGGCATGGTAGTCTTGGAAATCCTTCTAATGCAGAATATGCTCTTAATCCTTTTTGTTCATTTGTCTCTCCCCTATATTTTGCTTATCTGCATTAGTCATTGTTTGCAAGCTTCCGTCTAACTGTGCTCTAGCACAGATTTTCTTTCTTGCTTTGGCAAGTCCTAGTGCTGTCCAAACTGACCTGTATGAATTCATTTAATAGCACAAAGTTCACTTTATATTGCTATAGTGTCAATGGGGTAACTTCCTAATTTTCTGGGATGGTACTATCTGGTGTTACTAAAAGACTCTAACAATACCTCCCGTTTCTAATATGATTATGGAAAAATTCCAATGCAAATAACAATAAAAATCTGAAAACAGGTAGACATCATACCTGTGCAGTTCAACAATATTTTTCCAGCCATGCAAAACAAACACCATGTACTTTGGCTACTTCATGCGCTTCATATAGCAGTGGCCCTTTTCAGTCTGTAAAAGTGACATTCCTCTCCTAATGTTTAAATAATTTAAACACAGGGATTTTATTTATATTAAAAATAACTAATTAGACTTGGAAGGCTCATGTTCAGTCTCCTGCCTTGCCTTGGACTTCCTCTCTGCCCTGGCAAGCACTCAGAACAAGACATTTAATTGTGCGTGGATTCCCGGCTGTGATTCAACCACTCGGTGCTGTGTTTGTGTACCCTGATCTCAAGTGTTCAGTGTGTCGTGCTGGAGACGGCATGGGAAGTCTTGAAGAGCGAGGAATTGAACTTAGGTCTTCCAAATCTCAAGCTAATGCCCTAATCATTGAACCATCTTTCTGAATCATTCTGCACCTCAGCTCTCCTGTAGAGCAGTAACAGCAGCGCTGCCTTGTCTCACTGCATAAAGACATTAGAGGTGATGAGCCACCTCAACTCTCCACCGATAAAAGAACAGTTAAGTACCTTAGATGATTAGCACTAGAGGATGCAGAAGACGGAGGACCTGGGTTCTGTATCAACACACGCAGAATGGCACAGGCTCTGCTTAGTCCATCTCTGAATTGAAAAAGACAGCTGAGACAGGATTAAAGCTAAAGGTTGGTTCAGTAGAAATGAGAACTGCAGGGGAGCACTTGCAGTATTCATTTAGAACACAAAAAAGGTGTTCTGAAATGCTAATACTTCTGTCCAAATCAGTCACCTGAAAGCTATGGCTTTCAGGGTTGCTTAAGGGATCTGGATGCTCTGATCATTTAGCAAGTGGGAATCGGACATCCAGATCCCGTAGGTAACTCAGCGTCAGGCTCAAAGACGTGGAAGGTCAGTGCTCTCTGCTTTTGATGTCGGTATCTAAATTTTTAAATTTTTGCTAGGATTTGACCTTAGCAGAATGTAAAAGCGAAAAGGTATCATGAAGTTTGGCATTAGTGGGACAGCAAATGCAAAGTGTGAAGGATCAAGTCCTCAAAGCAGAAAGAGTTTTGCTGTTACCACCGCTGGGAAAAGAGGTACTTTCAAGCAGATATTTCCCATCAAAGATTTAAAGAGCTGTTTTGTGTTTACGTACCATGCTTACTGTATTGACCTGCACAAATAGCAGGTGGCTTTTTTATATTCCATTGCAGAAGCCTTGCTCTTTGATCTTTAAAGCACCACTGGAAATGTATCATGGACTGGATCCTTTTTCCCCGATGAAGAGATGTGTAAACTGAAGCATGGGAGAGTGGGAACTTGGCAAAAACAAGGTCTGGGATTAATGGTCATGAATTCCTGAACCAAGTGGGTTACACTCTCCAGAACTCAGTTCGATTTTACAAATCAGCTGCACAAATAACCCACAGGAAAATCAAGCCAGTCCGTTGAGATTCAGTTCCTGGATATAAGAGAAACGCAGAGTTCAGGAAAGCTGTAGGCATCCTCCTGCGCTCAGTCAGGACCAGGAGGTACAAAAGGAGATGTTTGTTGCTCATTTTTCAGGTGAGGGTCTGGGAGATTGGTGAGAGGACTCGCAAACTGGGCGAGGTTCTGAAGGAGCACATATCTGCTGTGTCCTGCATTAAGATTAAGAAGGACGACCGAGAATGTGTCACAGCCAGCCTTGATGGAACATGCATCATCTGGGATATTGTGTAAGGAGACAGATAAGTAAAGTGCTGGTAATGTCTCTGTTGGGGCACTGTGCCCTATTTGGGACACCACATAGGGAGAAGGAGGGGAAAAAGAGCATTAGGAAATAAAAATTACTAGGAAGAACAATCAAGTCAGGGAATGTAGAACCTTCAGTGCTAGAAACTTTTCAGGAAAGTTTAGACAAAACATTTGCTTCAAGTTGTTTTCTTGTATCGGCTCCTGCTTGGCCAAGGGGGTGAAGCATTTTCCCACTAGCTCCGTTTTCCAGCACTTTATGACTCTTGTTGAGCTCTTGCAGATCTGCAGACTTTCTGCGTTGTGGTAAGGATAAGGAAATTTTTGCATAGTGAATAGCTCCTGGAAAACATCCTGGATTAAAAAATTTCATTTCCTATGACAGCAGATCAAAAGTTTTACAAGGCAGCTGTGATGGGGAACAGAACCGATGAGCCTAATAGGCTTCGTGAAACCCTGAACTCAGACCAATACTGGAAATACCCAAGTAGAAAGAGAGATCTCATGTATGGCACAGGCAGAGATAGTTCAGGCAGTCAAAGTCCATTTTTTTGACCCTATCGCTCTATCCTGTTTTGGGGGTGTTTTGCAGGCGTTTTGTAAGAAAACAAATGATTCTAGCCAACACGTTGTTCAAATGTGTGTGTTACCATCCTGAAGAGTATCAGATAATCACCAGCGGCACAGACAGAAGGGTAAGCAAAACTGTGGGAATTATGTTTGCAGTAATTCCAAAACACAAAGTCTGGCACTTGTTACGTGCTGAAACTCCTGTACCTCCACAGAAGGTTGTGCTACAGGGCAGTGCTGAAATCCACGTGCTGTTCATGCACAACTGAGCCCTCCTCTCTGGTCTCCTCTGTAGATTGGATACTGGGAAGTGTTTGATGGCTCTGCAATCAGAGAAGTGGAGGGGTCTGTATCAGATTCTATCAACGGGATGGACATCACGTCAGATGGGAAGTACTTTGTCACAGGTGAGTGGGTGGATAAAACTAGCAAAGAGGAGGTCATATTAAGACTGGGAAAAGCAAGGCAATGAACCAAGGATGTCAATAAAGAAAGAACAAACTAAAAGGAGGGGTCAGCTAAAGGGGAAAATAAAATGAATCACTGAAGAAAAATACTTCGAAAAAGGCTTGGTTCAGACTTAGAAGATGCTATGCTTCAGTCTTGCAAGATGTAAAGGTGAGGACGAGGTTCAGCTGTCCCCAGGGGAGTACAAGGTTTCATCTTGCCCTGCTCCTCGTTTAGTTCAATGGTGTTCACCATGCACTTGAATGATTTGTTCAAGCGTCCTGCGCCAGAAGCCTGGCAGTCTGTGTTGGTTTTACACGTGGGAATGAGTCCAGGCTCCATCCCCTCAGGCTCACATGTTGCCCTGCATTGTGACTTCTCTTCTGGGAGCCTAGCACCAGCACAGAGGAGCCGTGGTATTGTGTACATCGGCTAGGGTTAAAAGCCACAGATTTGGAGTACCAGTTCTTTTAGATTAACCTGGTAAATGAATGTTGGTTAAGAGCATTTCGAAGGTGTTATTGGTAATACCTTCCATATTATTGGTATTATTGGAGGTAATACCTCCATGCTATCAGTACCAATTGCTGACCATAGCCCACTGTGATCTGCTGGTGCAGGTCCTGAGCGCTCTACTGGAGGCTGGCTCTCTACTTCAGTTGAAAAGAAGTCGTTTTTGCCATAATGCCTAAGACAATGTATCCCGCCCTTCCTAAATCCAATTAACACCTAGGTATTCTGGCAACAAAAAGCAGCGGAACGTTGTGTAATAATTTCTTCTTCCTTTGTGCCCAACGCAGGTGGTGATGACCATCTGGTGAAACTGTGGGACTATAACGAGGGTGCAGTGACCCACGTTGGAGTGGGCCACAGCGGGAACATCACCCGTCTCAAGATCTGCCCTGGGAACAAGTACATTGTGAGCGTGAGTGCGGATGGTGCCATCCTGCTCTGGACATACCCAGACGTGCACTAAGAGCTGGCACAGGATCTGCTAGGCTGCTGCTTCCTCGGCCAGTCCTAGCCATCCTTTTCTCTTACAGCTGAGGCTGTTTTAAACCATTTGCTCTGTTAGAGGAGATACTATTTTTAGACTCTCTGGTATGCATTTACCAGATCCTTCAGATATCCCTTCTAGCGTTGAATAAATAGGTCTGATTTTTTCAGGGAGGCTAAGAATTTGCTGTTCCTTCTAGATTGGTGTGAACAGATTCATCGCTTCTGAAAATCATCTTAGCTGTTGTTATAACACTTGCGTGTTGTTACTGCCACCTTTGCTGATAGTCTCCTAGCATGGTCTTACTTGTGTGTCTGCTCATTTTTGTGGGCGCTCTCTTGCTTTCACGTGGTCTCTCTTTCTCTTCCCTACCCCCTTCTGTCCCTTCCTTTAATGAATAACTTGTTGTGTAAATTCAGTCTTCTGTGTTCATTTTAATTTGTCTGGTCCTGATTAAGGAAAAAGCCCTCAGCTCCAACTCAGGCGTTTAACTGGGAAGCTCTTTTGAGTCAAGCTTTTAAATCAATGTTCTCAAAGGAATACGAAGATGTCGGGGCTTCTTCATTTGCAGTGTCCAATTTAAAACTCTCTCCAGGGGCCTGGTTTTCAAGAGCGAGAGTGCAGTCATTTCTAAAAACGCCTGGATGTTTCCAGCTAGACGCACTCAAATTCCTGGTCATGGGCCTAATTTTTCAAACAGGCTCCAAATTTGCATGAAATATGTATTTAGTCTGAGAATGAGTACCCGGTATCATATCTAGAATTAAAACCAATAGCTCTCAAGATGCTGTTTGTTTAAAGATCAGTGTAGGCAGCCAGCCTGTGAAGTGATGCAAATGAAGTAAATATTCCTTTTGCGGGCATCGAAGGCCTGTGACAATTCTGTCATAAATTCAAATGGTAGTAAAATGTTGCATTCCTTAATGTTAAGGCTTACAGACGTTTTAGTTAACTAAGACGATGATTTAAAGGCAGTGTCAGCTAGATACTGTCATACCTGTATTGCTAGTATTAACTGTTGTGGTAGGCAATGGGGGATAGGAATTCAAAGGTATGATTGCTTATTATTCTTTACATGCTACTAAAAATGTTTACTGCTCGTAGGTCAATAAGGGTGGATCCTTTTGGACTGGCTTGGAGGGTATCTGTGCACCTATGTTGTCCATCAAACACTAGGCAGGTCATATTCCTTCTGGTTGAAATATCACTGCTCTTATTAATGGAGTCTTTAGCAAAGGAATTAAGTCATTCCTTCCTCTTTTTTCTTTGGAGTCAAGACTTGATGCTATGCAGCTGTAAACACCCCAGCAGGTTTTACAAGCTCTGCAGCAACGCTTGCTGTGGTTTGGAAGGCAGGATCGAACCGCTGGAACATGGGAGAGACAGGCAAAGCATTCGTGCTTGTGCTAGGAGGGTGAAAAGAGTCGTGGAGCCTGTGGGAGCTAACCGGGCAGTCCCAAAGAGCCATGTCGCCGCCAGCTCCCCGTGCTCTCCGAGGAGCAGCGGGGTTTTGAGATGCGGAGAACTGTTCAGCAGAGTCCCACCTCAGCAAAGCGATTCCATTCCCATCAGATCACACCAAACCTGTCATTACAGACGGGAGGAGAATCCAAGTACCCATCGGGGAGACAAAGTCCTGTTTTGGTGTGGCTGTTTGGTGTAAAGACCTGTTTGGTGTAAAGACCAAAGCCCTGCGCACTCCTCCTGCACTGGCTGGTTCTTCACGGCTCGAAGGCAGCAAAGTCAGACGGGTTTTCCTGACTCACCTGCCCACCCTCACCCGCTGACTCTGCGGAGGAGTTGGCACACTGAGGGTAAAGGCTGGTATACCACACTTTCTGTTTGTTCCAGCCAGCCGGGAGGCTCAGGCCCTATGTCTGTCACCCGACAGATGTGAAAACCAAAAACGCGGATTCTTTGGAGAAGTCCTGTCCTGCCCATCTTTCTGTTCAGCCTGAAGCTGCATTACTTTATTGAAACCAGCCCAAATGTTAAGCACGGGCATTGGTTGAATTCGCTTGCTGCAGCGTAGCCGATGTAGGTCAGTGCCCAGGGTGGTGGTTCATACGCTGCAGCAGAGCATCTCCCCTGTCCTATGGCTCGGTGC
>NW_009592763.1:21668-28121 GCF_000690535.1 Cariama cristata
CACCCCAGCACCCATGAACAAAGCTGTGCCATCAGATCCTTACTGCTGCAGGGGGAGATGATTTGGGGCACTGCCCCGCATACTGTATAGGAAATAGAGGTAATAACCACAGAGGCTGTGATTGCGAGTAGCTGTGTGACCTTTCAGTCCGTTAATGTGTTTGGAAAAGACGAGTCCCCGTGGCTGAGCCAGGCGTTCGCAAGCTCATCTGCTTTCCAAGCAGAGCTCAGCTCCGCAGCACCTCGGCAGGGCTCGTTCCCCCAGCACAACCTTGCCCCCCCCCCAGCACATCTCACACAAGTGCTAAGAGCCGTACACACTCCTCACCAGCACCGTTGGGGTCCCCAGGGACCCCCTGGAGCTTTACAAATGGATGTGACCTACATGAATAACGCCCAGCAGCAGACCTGTGCTGCTCTTCCGCCAGAAGTCAGGTTGTGTTTGGAAAACATGAACTGCAGTCACAAATTTCCCTATTATGCATTTGCCTGACGGCAGGCACGTCGTATTTTACAGCATGAATGTATTCATTACGCTATCATTAGTCAGGAGGAACAGCCCGGTTAATAATGGAGATCTATAACGCTGGTACACAGAATCAGCCATAATGAATGTGCTATTACCATAAAGTGCTGGGGGGGTTCAGTGCCCCCCTCTTTGCCAAGGCAAAGGGAGCTAACGTCGCTCCGGTCGTATTGGCAAAAGCAAAGAGGTGTCCCTGGCAGGAGGCACGTTTGCATACCCGTTGCGTACGCTCCTGACATCCCTGCCCCTGTATCTAGCTGAATTCTCGTCAGGAGGAGGAGCAGCCAGGGTCAGGACAGAAATGCACCCAGCAAAGGGGAGTTAAATTCTGGTCTCCGAGGAGGGGATGAAGGGAATGTCTGTGAAAATCAGGCATGGACTGGGGTTTTGGAAATGGCTTTATCATCCTTATTGTTAGGGGGAAAAAAAGAAAGTTACATTAAACAGACTTCAATGATATCTGACTCTTGGTGAAAGCAGTTACCGGCTTTATGGCATTGGGCCCCGAGAGGGGAGACCCAGGTTTCTAGCTGTGCCATCAATTCACAGCACAATGCTGGGATCAGAGCCCCTCACCACCAAGGATTTGGCTTCCAGCCCCCTGATGCCATTCCCCCTCTGTGTCCTGCTTTCTCCTGGGCTCAGGCCAGGGACACCGCTGACGTACAGCCCTGCAGAAAGGCTTGCATCACCCTTCTTCCCTTCCTGTCCTCTGCACAAAAGCTTCATAGGAAGGGGTTTTAACACACTAGCATCTGAAGTTAATTTTTTGTGTTGATTTGCACATCCCTCAGCACCTCGGGCCATCTGCTTGTGTGGAAATGATACCCCGGTGCTGGTCCCAGCGGGTACCCGAAGGCACGGCGCAGCTGGGCCACTGCACCGGGAGAGGGAGAGCCCAGCCTTGGGCTCGATGTTGGCAACAAGTCCCTGGGGAATTCAGCTTACCCAGACCTTGCCAAGAAATCTCACGACATCTTGCTGGAGATTGCAGGGCAAAGCCATCATAGTGCCACAGCTCTAAAAAACGGGGCTTTGAGCAAAGGTTAGCGGGAGACATCCCCTCCATCCATTGGTGATGAGCAAGGCATCTCCGCTCGCTCTCTGGGACCGCTGCCCTGTGCTATTTCCAACCAGTCTGGATTTTGCAGGTCCTGTAAGGACTTGTTCAGGTGTATCCTGACCGCTTCCCCCAGTGACCTGGGCTTTCCTCTCTGCCAGGCAGCGGGGCAGTAACGGAGCGATAGCGTTTGCCCGGGCTCTCCTCCAGCAGTTTCCAGACCAGCCAGGCTAGGAGCTGAATGTTGGCAGAGCCTGCGTCGGGACGGTGTTTGCCAAACCTCCAGAGAAAGGATCTCCTTTTCTGGTGCATCTCGGCATCTCCGACCAACCAGGCTGTGGATCTGCTGGGAGATCCGTGAGGAATTCCAGTGGCAGCTGACCACAAGTGATGGCTTTATGGAGATCCTTGCTGAGCGCTGTGTCCGTACCCTGTCCCGTGCGGGTGGCTGGGGTCTCGGGTTGTAGGAGCTCCCCTGGGAAAACTGCTGGAGCCTGTTACAACCTGGAGTACCTACAGCATCCTCACCCACCTGGACGTACCTTCCCTGGCCCTTTGCTGAGTTCCAGGAGACCCATTTAACACCAGACCTGAATCATGAACACACCTCTCCTTGCATCCAGCTGGGTTTCTGCCAGTGCTGCCCGGTCTGCCCCGTCCCCCGGAGCCATGCTGGGTGCTAGCAGGGCAAGATGAGCAGAGGGGTCCTGCCTCCCAGCAGCAAACTGGTGCTTTCCCAGTCGCCCAGCAAAAATTGAGGTTCCTGGTCGAGCAAACATGGAGTTTAATACGAGCTGGTTTTGTTTATCCTGAAGATACCCAAAGTGCGAGGTTGGCTCCCACCCGAATCCTCTGAGCATTCCCAGGACACCTGGGAGAGCCCCGGGCGGTTTCCACAGCACAAGCCCTGCTCGCCGCTGGTGTATCGGGGCTCGGCTCTCCCTTCCCACCCCCAGTTTCAGTGCCTGCTGCCGAGATCACATCATCTTAGTTCAGACGGGATAATGGGTGAAAAGAGCCCGGAGATACCTGCTCAGTGAAGCAGCCAGGGACCATACATATGCATTAAAAACAAAGCAAAATTGCTGCAAACGAAGTGCAGAAGTTCTTGCGGCTCAGGGTTATCTGCTGGCCTTTCATGTTCAAAACCGATGGAGCATGTTCATCGCTATTCATCAGCGTGATGCGAGATCTCTGGAAAAGCAGCATTTACCTGCCCCGATGCTGTTCCTCCTCAAACATACTCCAAAAAAAGGCAGGAGCCATGCATCTTTAATAGGGGTCCTAAATAACTTAGTTTGCTATCTATAATTTAATTATACTTGGAAAGGCTGAATAAGGAGCTGTCTTCTGCAGGGGGAAGCTTTCTCTTTCTGCCTTGAGCCATAAAATTGGATGTCACCATTAGCTGGGGGATTGCTGGGGATTCGGTAATCATCTTCCCAAGAACGATGCGATCGGATTATCAGCCCTATTTTGCCAGCAGACCAGCATTACGAATTGCCTTGGGATTTAAAGAATCTTTGAAAAACCACCGCAGGTTTCCATCGCCCTTCCTTGCACCCAGAAAACTCTTGCCATTACCTAACTCTGCAAAACCCTGCACCAACATCACCGCCGCGGTCTGCCCGGTGCTGGGGCAGCGGTGCAGGCAGCGAGACGGGCAGCAGCTGAACCGTGCTGGTTCCCCCAGCCCCACCTTGTGTCCCCCCCCAGCTCACCCTCACCTGCCCGCAGGCTGCGAGCCCCGGCAGCAGGACGGGGGTTGTTGAAAGCACATTTCCACTCCGCCGCACAGATGTTCCCAGCCCGTGCCAAGGGAGCGAGAGAGGCTTAAAGAAAGAAAACATTGTCCTATGGCAAAGCCCAGTGAGCGCGGACCAAGATTTCTCTTTTTTTTTTTTTTTATTATTATTGTTGTCATTTGGCAGCGTGAAAATGGATTTCTGCTGGGCCTGAATCAGCTCAGCTCAGATCTGTTCAGGTTTTCTTTCTTGCGTTCAGCCGAATATCCAAGTGCTTCCCTGGCACAAAGACTCTTGCCCAGCCAGGGGAGATGTTTCTAACACCGTCCTGTCACCGCACCTCCCTAATCAAACCAAAATTATCCCTGTTTTTACATTCATCCCAGCCGTCTGGTGTCCAAGGCGCTGGGACAGTTCACCCCATAACAACAAGGAATTTTCCATATTAGCGAGCAAGCATTTTCTTCCCTCTCTTTGCATTTGACATTTACATTTTCCCCACCCCAAATTTGCTCCAAAATCTAAGCCTGGTATGCAGAAAACGGCAGCTTGAAAGGCAGAAGCTGGAGACAGCCACGAGCTCCCAAAAAAGGCTTTTTAGGGAGAAAGTGCTGACGCAACTCAGCACTGCCGGCGTGCTGCAGCGCCGATAAATATTTGATTTAGCCTGAATAGGAAGGCATCGTGTTCAGAACGATTTGAAGAGGGAAGATTGCAAATATGATAGTCTTGAAAGGAAGATTAGCAGAGCGAGAATTCCTGGCGCTCGCTCCAGCGTGCAAATTGCTTCGGATTGGAATAAACTGGCGTTACCTGTCGGAAAGGTATCGCCGCCTGCACCGGGAGCCGGGCGGGCTGTGCCGCCGGCCCGCAGGATGCCTGCCCCTCGGCGCTTGGAAAGATGCTGCTAAATAAAACTCGGAGCAGAGTTTTAAGTCGTTGGCTGACGTGTGCTGTTCATATTCCCTGCGTTAGCATCGCGGGGGGCAGCTGGGAATCAGAGAGCCTCTCGGTGCTATTTAGCTGCTGCACTTGGTCGCAGGTTGCCGGGGAGCCCAGGAGAGCCGCTTTCATTATCTCATAATTTCTCGTTCTGGCAGGTTTGGGGCTTTTTGACTTGACTCTCTTTCACTGTTGCATTTTAGACTATTTCCCTTTCATGCGTTCATCAAGTCTCGCTTTCTATCCATCCCCTTCTAACAAACGCCGGTTTCTGATCTGCCTCCCTCAATCTGGCTCCTGCCTCTTTGATTTTCTGGCTCCCCTCGCTTTTTCTTTAGGCTTCTTCTTGCTTTCATTATCAAGTTGCTTTGGATTTCTGGTTCCACTTAATTCAGCATTAAGCCCTGCTCAAGTTCCCTCTCTCGCTCCCACCCCTGCTGTTTTGGCCTGGGTGGGATGCTGCCGGGCTTGAGTGTCCAGCCAAAACCAACTAGAGAGAAACAGCAAGTACTTTTACTTTCAATGAGCCAGGAGCTTTCTAGCTTCGATAAACTCCATTCTTCCCACACTGCGTGAAGTACAACCTGCCTTTGTTAAATAACTGAGATAGAAAAAATCCCCAGTTCCTCATGCAAATGCTCCCGTGGATTCGTTTCCATCTCCCAGGGGTTTGGAGCAGGATGGTGCTGTAAGCAAGGCCGTGAAGCTGCCGGGAATCCCAGGGAGCGCTCGGGACTTTGCTTTATGGATTGTGACCTTTGTATAGGAGAAGGGAGCCTAATTTTAAGGATGCCTTTCCAAAAGGAGCATTTTATGTCTTGGCTTTGTACAGATGGATTTCACAGCTCTCTGGCCAGGAGGATGCTGAGAAATGAGCTTTCACCGTGGGTGCAGAGCCACTTTGAGAGTCAAACCTCCGAGCTTGGAGGTGTTTGTAGCCAGAGTTTCGGCACAGCCTTGATGCCACTCCTGCAGTGCCAGCAGCTTTCCTTAGCCAGGCTGGGAGCAGTGAGCCAACACGGTGCAAGTGGGTTTCTCCAGGGCCGCATCCTGCATGGAGCCACCGCACCGCATCCCACCAGCCTGCCCAGTCTGAGCACCGCCGAACCCAGGAGCCAGTCCCCCAGGTGACAGGAGGGTCGGCTCCGTCCCACCAGGCAGGGCTGCTTCCCACCTTCATTCCCATCTCACTGGGAAGAGAGAAAAGACCGAGTGCCCAGGCTGGCCCCAGGGCGGCAGCCCCCCCCCCGGGATGGAGATCTGGAGGGCTCCTAGAGGGGAGCTGCTTCCCCCGGAGGCCTGGCAGGGGGGCTGGGGGTGCCCCCGACCAGCGCCAGGCTCTCAGGGGACATCCCGTACCCATCAGAGCTGGCTGCGCACAGGAGGAAAACTTCAGGTGGGCTCAGTCCTCTCTCCTCTCTGGATAAGCAGCTCCTGAGCCTGCTGGCACCCTGGGCCCACTCGCAGTAGAGCCGTCCCTGGAGGATCCACGGGCGGCTGATCCCTCTCCATCTGCTCGGCATCGCCAGGCCGTGATGGATTTTGTCTGAGATCACGTCTGGCCCCGGCGGCAGTGCACAGCCTCTGCCCTCCTCCGTGCCCACCACACTGATGACCGCCAGCTTGGTGTCCCCCCGGGGATGTCGTCGTCTACCTGCCACCACCTTGCCTGAGCTCATCCCCACGGGGCAGGGACACCTTGCCCCATGGGACGGAGGGATCGTGACACCCAACAGCACCTCCTGCTCCTTCCTCCATCATTTTGCCCCATCTCTTCTGAACCCACGTCATTACCAGTTGTGTCCAGGGCAGGGCTTGCAGCACATCCCCATGCCCGGGGTGCTCACGGGTGCCCCATTCCAGTGGGGAGGCTGCTTGGCACAGTAGACCCTTCCCCGGGAAGATGCTGCTGGATACTGCCGAGACCTGCAGGGATGGAAGAGAGCCCGCAGCACCCACAGCCGAGCTCAGCCCCGCAGGAACCCCCTCCCCAGCTCAGCATCAGCCTCAGGAGCTCCCCAGGGAGAGAAGAGTCACGCAGCTGCAATGGGGCCACTGCCACCCCCCCTGCCCTGCAGCAAGGTGACACTTAGTGGCACCCCTGCCTGGCAGAGGGACCTGCTTCCCACTCCATCCATCCCAGCCCCTTGGCCCTCGTTAAGGAGAGCAGCTGCCCGAGCT
>NW_009592764.1:0-2277 GCF_000690535.1 Cariama cristata
CCCCGATGAAAAAGCAATTCCAGGTAAATGATACAATGCATGCCCTGCTGCCACTTAACACCAAAGTGCTACTGAGGATGGTTTGAAATTGAAATTTCCTGGCTTTGAATGGTGGCATGGTCAAACATGAGCCGATCTCCTGTATGCTGTTCTGTTACTAACTGTATCTGTCCTGTTGTGCTATGGAGAGCTGGATGATGGTCATGCCTCAAAGGTCTTGTTACCTACACTTTATCTCACTGGTATCCAGGTACAACTGTACTGGATGTCCTCCAAAAATGCATTCCCAAAGCAAAAAGTCCTATCCTGGTGCAGAGATGCAGGTAGGCATCATCCCACCACAGCAGTGGGCCAGGGCAGCTGAAGCCCGAGGTGGCAGACACAGCTGATGGGGGCTTCTCCTTGCAGATGGTGCTGTGAGGTGAGGTCGTGTTGCTGCTTTGGGATGGAGGAGAGTGGCGGTGTCCTCCCATTCCAGGGATAAGTGACTGACTTTTACAAACCAGTCCAGCAGCCCCAGCCGTGGAATCAGAGGCAATGTGCATCACAGAATATTTTTGTGTTTAACCTGTGCTTGTCCAGAAGAGCCCTGATCACACCAACACCACAGTAATTACCAAAAATGTGCCAAAGCCCAATCCAAGAGCTGCAATTGCCTCCTTCCAAGCTTAAAACCTTCGCTCAATGCCTCTAACAAACATTCTCACTGTACCGTACTGCAACCAGTTCCTGATGCCTGCACACTCCTCTTACTCAGCCCAGCTCACTTGGGGATGTCACCCTTCAGTCCTGGACCTAAGCCTCAGCACCTGTGGGGACCGGGATGCTTCTGTGCAGCAGTGGCAGCCCCAAAGGGTCATAACCACCCACACACACATCCCCCCCTCTCTCCAGGCCCTTCACTGAAGTCAAGGGCAATGGGTCCTTTCGTGGAGCTGCAGCTTGTGTGCTCCCCCCTGCCCCGGATTCGGAGCCTGCATGCTCGCCGTGGGCTCATGGAGGACATGAGCCGGCTGACAGGGCAAGGGGTGGGAGGTGATGCCTGCAGGCCTGTGGGGAGATGGGAGCATGCAGGACCCCATGGGGCAGTGGCCTTTTTGTGGCTTTGTCAAGCTCTGGCCACCCCAAGGGAGTGATGTGCAGCACAGCATCTTCACGGCTGTTCTGCCAGTGCCACATTTCCTACAGCGCAGGTGCCCAACCTGGGGGTCATGTCGTGTGTCCCCGTTCCCCCTGTCTGAGCACCCGCTGGCTGCACCAGCTGCCCCTTTGCTGCAGAAAGGCACGTGGGGATGGTTCTAGCTCAAGGCTCAATGTAAGGCGCATTTTTTTGGGGTCAGAGGCCCAAATCCAAGTGGAAAAAAGCAGTGAGTGGTGACGCTGGGTGAGGCGGTGGCATGGTACCAGCCAAACCCAGGATGTGATTCCTGGACAGTTTTAGGGGGACAGGTAACTGACAATGCTTTGTAAAACAAAGGCTGATTTTTCACCAGCAGCCATGCAATGCAGCATCACCCAGATGGCAAAAACCTGTGGGGTGCTCCCGTGGCAGCAGCAGTGGGAAGGCAGCCAGAGGTACCACTGGCCCCACACGACGTGTGACACTTTTAGACTATGTCCCCGTGCCATGGCAGGCCCCAGGGACAAAGCAGTTCCTTTGATCACCTTGGCTTTTCCCTCCTGACGTCCGAATGCGTGATTGATCCTCAACCACAGCAGCGATGGGGCCTCGGCGAGGCGCAGGGACAGAGGGGAGAAGGAGGCAGCAAGGTAAGCGTGTGCTGCCCAAAGCACCAGGGTTGCCGAGAGAGGCCAGCGGCTGTTATCGCAGGCTGCCACGGGAAGCTGACAGGAGAAACAAATGGGAAAGGGGAAAGAGCAGCGACAACAAACCCAGCAGCAAAATCTCCTCTCTGCCAGCCAGCCGGGGCAAGCGCTGCGGGGTCCTCCCAGCAGTACTGAACCGGAGGGCTGGGGTGAGGGGGGTGGGCAAACCAAACACAGCCAGTGCGACCAAGTCCAGGCACTTGCCCAAAGGAAAATAGGGCAAGCAGACAGCTAGACCCAAAAGGAAATATAAAAGCAACAGCAGAAAAAAAAATTTTTAAAAAATCCCCAAAGGCATCAAATGTGGTTGTTTTTTTTTTTAGCTTGCATATTTTTTAATGAAGTAAAAAAGAAAAATAAAAGAAAGAAATACTCCACGGATGTTGTCAGCTTGGCGCAGAAGGCCCTTGTGCATGGAGGACACCGGGGTCCCCATGCAGCTGGCACTCA
>NW_009592764.1:2298-22698 GCF_000690535.1 Cariama cristata
CCCCCGGGCCCCCCTCCCCGCCGTCAGCTGAAGAAGGAAGCGGATGAAAAGCACACGGTGGATACAGCACAAGCAACAGAAGAACAGCACAGCAGCTCCCCAGGCCCGGCTGTACCCAGGGGTGGGTGAGCTGGCACGGGTAAAATAAGAGCTCAACAGACTTTATATGTCCAAATTAAAAAACAGTGATGATAACACCCTCCCCTTGAGAGCCGCATTTTAAACCACCACTCCCCGACAGCATTTGGGGGTTTTTGTAATTTTCTGGTCGGTGCCACAGGCATGAGCTCTGGGGTCCGTGGCTGGCGGGCAGCACCGGCGGGGGGCCGGCAGGGGCCCCACGCGGCTCCGGGGGAGGCCAGAAGGACCGGCAAGCTCTGCGGGAGCTTGGCCTCGGGGTTTCTCGCCCGTCTGTTTCAGGCCCTTCCCCAAAGGCATGGCGAAGGGAGGGCAAGGAGGCAGGCAGTCGGATGTGCGTTGGCTTCAAACCCAACAGCTTTCACCCATGGTGGTCTCTCATTGGCAAAGCTCCTGCTTCTCCTCTGCGAAAGATCCTTCTCTGTCTTACGTCTATACACATTTATATAGAGATATAGATATCTGATAAACATTTCATATGAAAATAAATACTTCATCTGTATGTTAAGGACCATCATCACTCTCATCTAGTCACCTGCTGTAATGTTACATCTCTTTTTGTCCACAACAACCTTGTTCCCATCGCTTTTCTCCTAACCGGCGGCCATCCCCTCCCTGCCTCCCAGGGCGGCAGGAAGCCCAGGGGCAGGCAGAGACGGCTCCTTTGGCAGCCCCTCTCTCACTCCCGGCCTCCCAAGGCCTGGCTCATGATAGGGAATTTTATGAAGAAAATGTTTCCCTTTACAGCACCTGTTTCTTGATAGAAGAAATGATCTTCATCTTGAAAACACTTTACAATAAGGTTTTAGCATCCTCTTCCAGGGCTCTCAATTAAGAAATATGTTTCTAGATAGCACTGCTTATATAGATATAGGTATAGTTTTTATTTATTTTTATTACCAACCCAACATTTCAATTTGCAGCCATTGATGTAATTCATGACATACCCTCGTGGTGGTTTGCTTGTTTGTTTGTTTTCCTTAAAAAGAAATGCACTTGAAATGAAAAGGATGCCTTTTTTCTGTCTGGTGTCCCTAAAAGGTACTCGGGATGACACAGGAGTCCTGACATGGGTGGCAGTTTTTAAGCCGGTACCTTTCAATGGCTTGAAGACCACCAGTGAGATGCGGGCGCTGTCAAAACCTGGGGGAACAAACGAGTGAAAGGGCAGCCATGCCACAGCTCGGGGTGGGACGGCACTGGGGACACACGGGCATGCTATCCGGGTCTTCCTGAATTCATTCCCCCCCTCCGAGCAGGAGAACCCCGCAGCAAACCCACCCCCACCGCCCCCCCAAGGAGCCGGTGCCGCTTTCCCTGGCCCGCTCACTGCCCCCAGGGCAGGCTGTTCCTGGGTAGCCATTTATTTCTTTATCGGTTGTAAATGAACATAATTTTCTCTCCCTGCAGTACCACAAGCTCGAAGTTAATTATACAAAGAGAAATGCCATAGTCAAAATATACATGATACGTATTATATTAGAGGGTTGGGTTTGGGGGTTTTTTTTTTTTTTGACTCCGTTTTTTTCTTAGCCCAGGCAGGTGATTGAGATGCTACATGCTCCAGCCTTTGTCACTAAATGTGTGTGTCTGTGTCTGTGTGTCTGCGTTTTGTATTAAAAATATATCAGTCTTGTGATGTTCTTAAAAAAGAAAGAAATGGAAGGCGGCGGGGGAGGGAACGGGTAATAGTGAAAAAGTTCTTTGACTGTGTCACAGTCTTTTGTGGCTTCAGAAAATACACGTTCAATTCCAGCACTGACGGCAGCTTGAAGCTTTAGAGTTTAAATTTTTAACATTTTTCAGTTTAAGTAGTAAAAAAGAAAAAAAAATAATCAAGCAACGTGTTCCCCCAAAACCAAAAAGCAATAAGCAAACAAAAAAAAAAAGGAAAAAAACCCTACAAATTCCTGACCAGACTTCTGCAATGCCCAACCAGTAAAAATAAGAAAACATCTCCTTACAGTGGAGGGGTGCTCGGGAGGAAAGAAGCCAAGCCCCTATGGGAGAGGTGGCCTTTGGGGATGGCTGAAACTTCATAATCTCATTGAATGGGGTCAGTGGCTGGGTTTATCGTGTTTTGTTTTATTTCAACACTTGCCATTGTTGCTTTCTTTTGTATCATTTTGGGGTGGGTTTTGTCTGTTTGTTTTTTTCACTCTGTGATGGTTTTGCCCTTCTTGGCGCCCAGCTGTCCGACCATCTGGGCAGCGGCAGCCCCCAATGGACAGCCGTCCCCTCCGGTGAAACCGCGTTTCCAGGACCGGTGTCCGGTGAGGTAACGGAGGAGGGGGTCCCTCCCGCCGGTGGCACCATCCCTCCACCGCCTAAAACCCCTTGATGTAGCAGTAGGCCTCCAGGGTGGCGAAAAGGATGTACAGCAGCCAGAGGCTGACGAAGAGCAACGTCGTGGCCAGTTTGCACCCCTGGGGACCACCCAGCTCCCCCCCGAGGTGGGGCCGCCGGCGGTAGAGGAGGACGCTGATGCAGATGAAGGCGAAGATGGTGAAGAGGGTGACGGAGAAGGCCAGGGTCCCCGCCGACACCTGGAACTCCTGCCCCTGCGATGCCCAGTAGATTGCTGCCACCGACCATGCCAGCCCGATGCCCAGGAAGACGTTGACGGCGTTGCTGCCTGTGACATTGCTGATGGAGGCGTCGGCGTACACATCCTGGATGGCCGCAGCTTTGCTGGCGAACGTGTCTGGGGTTTGGGGAGGAGGGAAGGAGAAATCACTGGGGGTCCAACAGGATAAATGGGCAACCCTTCATGTCTGGGGGACAAGGGAGGCTCAGGCGTGGCACCACGCAGGTTGGGACGCGCACCTCTCCTGGTGCACACCCTACCTCCCAGGTCCAGGGACTCTGCATTGCCACCACGTGGGGTGCAGACCTTGCCTGGGGACAGGGCTTTGTGGAGCCCCTCCCAAGTCGAAACCCCCATCCTATGGCAGAGTTGCTCCCCTGGGGACAGGAGAGCCGCCGGAGGACTTTCCTCCCACCCCATCCCCTCCGAGCGGCCACCCCACCTGGTACAGATGTGCCGAAGGCAACAAAGACGACAGCGGTCACTGAGTCCTTGAGGCCAATGGTGCAGCCGAAGTGGGAGGCGAGGTCACCGATGACGGCTGTGAGCATGCCGATGATGAGGATGGAGACGACGAAGCAGGCCCAGCCATTGCAGTACTCGGTGGGGGGCACACAAGCAAACAGCACCTTCCAGAAGACGGTCAGGAAGTGCATCACGTAGTCAAAGCAGGATGGCAGGCGCTCCTCACCGGACTCATCCTCATCCTCATCACCCGCTGCAAACAACATGGAAGGAGAGATCCAGCGCTCATGATGGGGCAGGTCAAGAATACTGGGGTGGTTTGCAGCCCGTGCTTGATCCCTCCCACCCCAGGGCTCCAGGGATGCTGCTCTCCTGGAACAAGGTGGCATGGTGCTGGCCACGACAGTGGGCTCAGGGCATACTTGGTGCCTCAGTAATGGGTGAGGTTTGGCAAGGGGGCCGCCTCCCAGGACACCCCAGAGCTTGCAGGGTTGGGGAGTGGCAGAGCATTGTGTTGTACCCACAGACATGCAGCCCTGTCCCCATCCACAGGCAGTCACATAGGACGTAGTCAACCTGCTGGAGATCATTGTTGAGGAGTACCATGAAGTTACACAGGCAAGGGATCTTTTGGGATGAAAAATAGCAGAAAGTGATAGAACTGGGAAACTGGAGAGACCTCTTGGTCCTCCTGCTCCAGAGCACGGGCTGGTCACCAGCAGTGCCCCAGCAAGTAATTTCTCATCTCTGCGAGGATATCAGCGGCAGCACTGCAGGCCCTTGGAGGGGTCCTCTGCTTAGCCTGGTGGCCCAGGTCAGCGCCGAGGCTGGGAGCACTGCTGGTCTTTGTGCAGATACAGGATGATGGAAATAAAACGGAGGAAGAGAAAGTAGGTGGGGAGGACAGGGCAGATGGCAAGGGAAGGAGCGAGACATAGGGAGAGAAAAGCAGGCCTGGGAAAAAACACTGCTCGAAGGATGGAAGTACTGTTTCCACAGAAGCTGTTTCTCTTAATATCTAGAAAGAAGAAAACTGAATACCCTGCCTCTCTTCTTTTACATCAGAAGAAGCTCTTGTGGCCACTGGCAACAGCTCCCATCGAACTGCCTGCCTGCACTACAGCTGGGCCCTTCGGGGAAGATGCCAAACCATCAAGGAAAGGTTCAGAAAGGTGCCTGAGTGTCATTAATGGCATGGACATGCCTAAAATGTCTGCTCCACAGCTGCCTGGCTCTGGAAGCAGTGAGCTCTCTCAGGCTCCTGGGCAACAGCTGGCAGGTCTCTGGGCCGTTCCCTCCACCAGCCGCTGCCTCGTGGGGCAACATCTCCTGTCTGCATAGGGTAACCCTCCCTGCTCCCAGAGACTCTACTGGCCATGGCAGACAGGACATCTTCCAGCAGCAGGAGCTACCTGAACAGGACAGCACTGGACACGACAGGAGCCAGCAGCCCAGCCAGGATGGGACTTTGCTGCCTGTATGCTGCTCATCAGACCACTGAAGCAGCAGGAGCACCACCAGCAGACATTAAGGCTTTGAAAACTGGTCTCCTGGCTGGCTTCTGCACCAAAAGATGGATCTCCTGGGCTCCCAGTTAATGCATCTGTAAAAGCCCAGTATATCTGGAGCAGAGGAGCTCTTCAGACTGGCTTTGCTGATGGCCACCACGCACTCAACAGCTGAACCTCACCGACCAGGCAGATGCTGTCTCCTAAGCACAGACAGATCTCATCCCAGGCTGCATGAACCCTGTGGATGGTGTGGGTTTTCTGATGTCCCCCTCACCTGCACTGACAGTAATGGCCTCCATGAACTGGTCCCTCCAGGAATGTGTCCCTACAACCAAAGCCAGGTTTGTCTTCTTAATCAGCTTGTCCACAGTGCTCTGTTGTGGGAATAAAGACGCACAGCAATTAAACCGGCTGCTAGCAGGCAAGGCTGATCTTGCAGTGCACAGTGGTCTCACAAACCCTTCCCAAACTGTGGAAGTGCCACAAGCACTCTCCTACCAGCCAGACGAGGCCATGACTGGAGTTGGGCTCATCTTCTCTCTGGACAGGCTGACCCAAACCTCACCAGAGCCAGCTTGTTTGCCACCCCTTAATCCTGATGAGGCTCCGTCTTCCCTTACCCCTGCCTCACCAGGCAGCTTTGCTCCTGCCTTCTCCTGCACAATGGCTTCTTCTGCTTCCAGTAACGCTCCCTTGTCTTCCTCCCTCCACCTCTGCCTACTAGCAGCTACTTCCCCTGGCATTTCTTGTAGGCTTCTCCCACCCCTTACTGCACTGCATGTTCCTTTACCTCTTCCAGCAGCCCCATCCCTGCACGTGCAGCCACCCCCTGCCTCCTCAGTCCTGCTCTCCATGGCTGCTCCCCAGTGCCACATGGCTTTCCCCTCCTGGTGGACCCCTAGGACAACTACTGACCTTGAACTCATAGGACTCCTCAATGATGACTTCTAGTTTGGGATGCTCGCCGAGTATTGGTTTGCCCATCTCTGCAATCCTCTTGGCTTCCTCCTCTTCAACCGTCAGCTTCCTCTCAGCCACCTCTGTGAAAGTAAGACCAACACCAAGCTGTAGCCAGCAGCCTTGAGGCACCAGGGCACCGCAGGGGCTTGTCTGCAGGGCCTGACCACGGGCTTCTGCAGCCCCTCCACAGCTTGCTAAGCTCACGCAGCAATTTGAGGGGCAGTGGTGGGGTGTTGGACCATGGAAACAAAGCAGCAAGATTCCTGAATATCAGTTAGTTACCAAGAACACACACAACATGGTTTTAACTTATTAAAAGTTGGGCATAGTCTGAAACTGCACCAGGGGAAGTTCAGGGTAGAAATGAGGAGGCATTTCTTCACAGAAAGGGTCATTAGGCATTGGGATGGGCTGCCCAGGGAGGTGGTGGAGTCACCATCCCTGGAGGTATTTAAGAAAAGACTGGACGTGGCACTTAGTGCCATGGTCTAGCTGACACGGTGGTGTTAGGGCAAAGGTTGGACTCAATGATCCCAGAGGTCTCTTCCAACCTAATTGATTCTGTGATTCTGTGAAAAAAAAACCCAAACCCAAATGTTTCTTCAGTTTGCACTGGCACTCTTCGATGAGATACGCCCTCCCATCATCTTTGCAGCGGCCACATGTTTGTGGAGACCAAGGTACCGACTCATGCAGCCATTTGGCACAAGTGTCCTTTAAGACAGCTTTAACGTCCTGGCATGTTTTCTGGTTTGAATGAACAAGAGACAGGATCTTTTTATTCCCCTTTGATTAGAAAATCACTGTTGGCACCCTGTGCTACTCAGTGCTTGATCCAACGCACACATGCACACACAAACACATTCCTAGAGTTTGGAAAAATGAACAAGAAGAAGTAAGCCAGGAACCAAATGGTTTTTTTCTCTCCTATTACTGGATGTTTAGTTTCTGCTGGAGGAAACTAAACCAGGACCCCAGGTCCCGGGTCAGCAGCATGCTGAGATGACCCTGTGTTGGGCTCATCTTGCTGATGCCCCAGCAAAGCCAGCAAGGTGGGAGGTTTGGTTCCCCGGGTGGGAAGGAGCACCTCAACCAGCAGGAAGGGTGCCCTGGCACTGTCCCCAGCCCTGACCCAGGTCTCCTCTCCCACTCACACCCCCAAGTGCAGGGACATGCCGATGGGCTCTCTGAAAAGCCTTGACACCTCAAGAAAAATGCTAGGATTCACCCAGCTTTCCTGTGCCTGACCAGGCAGGGCACACGGGGCCCAGCTGAGCCTGGCCGAGGGAGCTGGAGCTCTGCAGGACCTGGGGGGGTATCATAAAGGCAGAGCACCTTGTTCTGGCTAAGCAGGGGGTCAGATGGTACCCAAGATTTCCTGTACCCTCAGATGTGATGATTAATCCCAAGCAGCTCCAGCAGATCTCATACTCTGCACCAAAAATCACACAAAAATTATAAAGTTCCAGTGAAATCTAGTTATGAACGCTGCCTTCTCTTCATCAATCCAGCTAGATTGATTGCAAAGACTGTACATCTTGCAAGACCTGCAGAGTTTATAAAATATATAGTAACTCCTGGGGCAGGTGACATTATTATAACCCATCACAGAAGCAGAAACAGCTGTATCCATCATTTGAAATCAATGATGTACATCAAAACCATCACTGCCTAGCTCAAAGACAGCGTACTCTGGATTTGGGAATCTCCAGAAGTTTACAAAAAATTCTGGAGACAGGGGAGCACAGCACCTGGAGAAGAAGATGGGCAATGCAGGATGCCAGGGGACAGAGGGGCAACTGCAGGCAAAGACCAAGCGAGCACAGAGGGAAGAAGGCAGCTGAGCTGGAGAAGTGCAGAAACAGGAGTGAACCAGGACACTTGCTACACTTGGAGGCATGAACTGATGATTATCAAGAACAAGATTCAAGTTACTTACATTCACTTGAGTAGGGAGTTAGATGAAATCTACATCTCTTTTTCCAAGACAGAGATGGAGAAAATTCAGTCTCTGCCTCTACCTGGAAATGTATGAAGCTGACAAGCTGTATCCATCGTTGAAAATGCAGATGCTTACACATCAGTTGCCCTACCACGTACGTGGCTCGCTTCTGTCTGCGCTCCCCCATAACCTGAAGCTCAGAGGAGGAGGCACCCTCAGCTCTCCAAGGCCCAGCTTGGCAAAGGAGCCAAGCGTGTGCTGACAGTATTGACCTGAGCAAAAGCACCGCAGCCATCCCAGCAGGGCTGCAAAGCCCAGACTTGGTGACAGTCTGGCTCAGGACAGCCTTCGCTGGGAAGTAACGACATCTGAAGAGCTGCAGTGGCAGCTGGTCGCACGGTCCCTTGGGCTCTCGCCCACTGGCTGCAGTTGCACAGCACAGAAGGCAAACGTGTGGAATCAGAGGAGCTGCCCTGAAAATGCGGAATATCAAGCAGAATTTCCTCCGCTTAACAACTTCAGGAGAAATGATGCAACGAAACCTCAGTTCCCACTTTAACTGATTTGACAAAAGCCTTTAGCATGGTAAGACAACACGGAGCTCCACGCAAATATTAACTCTCTAGGCAAGGTTGAGCTGCAGGTTCATAAGAACATGCAGTGCAGAAAGCTCTCTTCTCCCCAGATGGAACAGCATCCAACATAGCTTTATGCCAGAACCTCGCATCTTGCTCATGCTGGTTTATGTACCTGTGCCAGGCAGGACAGTGCAAGGCCCAAAACTCTCCTCTGAGGATGAAGATCTCCTGCATCTCTTCTCGCTGTGCGCCAGGTCCAAGGCTGCCGGGCAGGCTGGACGGGAATGCCCGTGTCCATGGCCAGAGGCAGGACCTTCAGCTGCTGGCAGGTGGCTTTGTTGTCTCTGCAAGCCACTTGCGGATCACCTACTGTTT
This sequence comes from Cariama cristata, assembly GCF_000690535.1. Classification (NCBI taxonomy): domain Eukaryota; kingdom Metazoa; phylum Chordata; class Aves; order Cariamiformes; family Cariamidae; genus Cariama; species Cariama cristata. The sequence goes on from NW_009592764.1 coordinate 10,855, forward strand.
TGATGAGCGTGGCAATCACTTGCCAGGCAGCTCTTAGAGTAAATCAACTGACACATCCATGTCCAAGAACAGACAGGTTGCTCTGGCAGCCCGGGGGCTGGATGCAGCGTGGGCGTGGGACCGGGCACTCCACCAAAGTGAAGGTGCTGGCACTTACCACAGCACTGAAGGGCTCTGGGGCTCGTGCTATTTCAGAGGGCACCTTGCCAGTGGAAGAAGTGCTACCAGAAGCACCTTCAAGCCCTAGGTAGGCCACTTACGGTGAAGGGACAAGCTGACCAGCGATGGAGACCTGCAGCCTGCTGACAGCAGGTCCACCGAGACATGAATAATGGAGGTCCTGCTGTCACCACACAGCTCCTCCGTGGTGAATGCGGTGAACTGGGGCACAGAGAGAAGAAAAGCAGTCGCCCAAGAAGGCACGTCGAGGATCTCCTACGGTGGCAGCTGACTGAATACCACTGCCAGCCAAAGTCTTTCAATGTCCGCTGCAAGTGAACCGTAGGAGAACAGGCATAGGCACCATGTCCAAATGGGTACCTAGCAGTAATGTTAATAGAGGAAGTTTGCAGATAAGGAAAAAAGGCGGTAATTCCTTCATGCCTCATTAAAAAGCAGTCACATTTGTGAATATGCAACAGGAAAGAAAAACACAGAAATATAAGAAACGTCAAAGGTGCCTCTGAAAACATTTAACCGGCCATTGTATTTTCACTGAGCCGCTATCCTAATGTAGGAGACAAACCCAGATGGAGTCCCATGTCAGTACTGTGCTGGATCTTGCTCAATGCACTCGTGCCAAATACCAGCCTGCTGACTGTCCTCTGAAATTAAGGCAGTGCCGTTTATAGCAGGAAGGACAAGTTTAGGAGCCCAGTTGACATGTCTCTTGCCCCAGCCTATACTCGCCATACAGGGAAGGGGGAGAGCTAAGCACCCCCAAAGAGCAATACAAAGCACCTACATGAATCCACCACTTCTCCTCACCTACCGTTTGGGACACCTGAGCACCCTGTAACAGGAATCAGTACCAAGCTCTGCAGAACATGAGACCCCAACCTGAACCTGCTCCAGGCCTGCTGGGTCCATCTGTTCCAACGGGATGCTGAGGACTGAGTTGAGCCCCCATGGATACAGACCCAACAGGAGAGGGAATAAACTTGCAACATCCCAGTAGCAGAGCACACTCCCGATGCTCCTGTCTTTCCAGGAAGCACTTCAGCCAGCAGCAGGGTGCACCACCCTGCCGTTGGAGCCGCAGGAGGATGGCTCTGCAGCAAGCACGGGGCATGATCCCACACCGTCTACGGTAGCCACAGGCCCCCACCTCCTGAGGGACAGGGTATAGGGCTGGGGTCTTGGAGGGTTCCTCCAGGAAGCAGGGACAGGGCATCGGTGAGGTGTTTCACACATCACCCTGGTGCGGTAGCCCGCAAAGAAGACTACCGAGGCCTGTGATAAATAAAACACAAGGGGCAAGGAGGAGAGACAGGTTTCTAATTTGGAAGGTCAAGTCTGTCAAGGTGAATGTTGCCAAGCTGCAGCTTAATTATTAACTAGCCTGATTTCTGTTTGTATCAGCATCAGTACCTACTTTTCAATGCGGATTGCACCCTGGGCTCCCTGCTGTCAACCCCAATTAAGCCTGATAAGGTCTGGCTATGCCCAGCAAGAACACGAGCTTGCCAGGACCTCCTGGGCTGCCTCCACCTCCTCCCTGCGAAGGGAAAGGTGGCGAGAGAGGGGTCCCCTAAACCCTGCCTGCTCTGGCACACAGGTGTCTGCTACCGTCGAGTGCTACAAACCTATATCTGGGCTACAGGAGCACGCACAGGCTGCCAAGGCAAGGCAAGCTGGGGCTGCTGAGCCAGGTGCTGCACCAAGGTACTCGGTTCCTCGTGCCAGGGAGCCCACGGGTTAGAGAGGAGATGTTGCAGCCAGGGGAGGTAACAGGTCTGGTAAGATCAAAGGCTGGGCGGGAGGAATGAGAATGAAGTCTGCTTTTGCCCAAGCTGTAGCAATGGCCACAGCTGACACCCGCTAGGCACTGGACCCAACGCCTGCCTGCAGGAAGCAAGGGGAGGTTTTTGGTTAATCCACTCCGTGCTCTCCCTTATTCCGCCTCATTCAGGGTCAGCTCAGACCCTTAAAGGTAGGACAGACGAGGTGGGCCAGCAGCTCCTAGTTATGGTCCTGCCAATGCCGTGCTCTGCAGCCCTGGGCATGTCCCTGCCATGCTCAGTCCTCAGCTCTCTCACCCGCACGTGAACCATCTACATCCGCAGGGCCATCCACCATCCTGAGACTTCATCTGCAGCTATTTGCAACACACTTGCAGACCTACAGACAATTTCTTGGGCTGAAAATACTGTAAGCAGATCCCCTCTTCCTCTTATTTCTTCCAGGGAAAAGGAGAACACTGAGCAGCGTTCCCACACCATGCATTGCTCCTGGAAGGTATGACATGGGTGCTTGCTCACTCAACCTCCTTCAGACCAGGGGGACCAAATGGGAACGGGACATTGCCTGTGGCCTCCTGGACACATCATAAATCAAAGTTAGATAAAGCCCATTTCCACAGGGTAACCTGGCCACCACACCTTTGAGCTGAAACAGGCAACAGGAAGGCCCTGCAACACTGTCAGAGAGGTAGATACCCATCACCTGGGCAATGCTGCGAGAGCACCAAGCAGCCATGGACCAGTTTGTATTCCCTATCACTTGCTGAATAAATTGGATTAAAACCAGGAATGTATTCATGAAAGATTGCTATGAAGGCCACTTCACACCCCTCGAGCTATCTCGTCCCCATCCATTTCTAGAGCAGACATGTATCTGCATGAAGGTCACCCCTTCTGGGGACTGTGCTGCTAGGAAGAAATTAAAACAACAATTAAAATGGGATTTTTTTTTTTTTTTTTTTTTTTTTTTTTTTTTTTTTTTTTTTTGTTGTGGTTCAATAAAATATAATCCTGGCTAAACAAAGTAAACAGTGAGCATGAATGAGTTCCTTTCTCCAGAGTGCTGTCAAGCCGTCAGTCACAACTGAGGAAGACTGCTGGCTAAAAGACACTTCGGCTTTTGAGGTTAGCATATGGATATGCCCTTTACTGAAACGCATGCACAAGCACCGGCAGCCTGGGCTGCTTTCTAAAAAGGGAGGAATCTGCTTACTTAGCCCTGAAAGCTATTTTTGAGGCGTGATACATCCCAAATACATGCCCCAGTGTCCTTAACGCTAACTGGGAAATGCTGCACATTGATGAGAGGGAGGCCAAGGCACCAGGCTGGGAACTGCGCATCACTGCGCTGCTGGCCCTGCCTTGAGATTGCTGTTGACAGGACCGTCCCCGACAGGGCAGTCAGCTGGCGTCTCTGCTCCCCAGCCTTTCCCACTGCAAAGTAGACCCAGGAGTTTCAATGCATAAATAAACATATTTAGAAATATTTTCTTTGATCTGGGTCAATATGTGGAAATGAGGGTAGAGAAGTATCTACCATTTAGAAAACTCCTCATCCCTTTAAAGATCTCGACCTCCTGAGCCCAAGGACTTGTGAGCAAAGGTTCTGCTCAAGCTTTCAGTGACTTTTGCAAAGGCTGGAAAGACCACCAGAGCAGCTCGGCCACTGCTGGCAATGGCAGGGACAACTGGAGGTGCTATGCACTTTGGTATTGAATATTTCCCTATATAACAAGTACACAGAGAGATCATTGCCAGTGCCAAAACACAAGGTTATGCATCAGAGGAGTTAAAAAAAACCCAGCAGGTTTGACTCTCAAATCACTCCACAGCCCCCCCATACTACTGTGGTCCTCTGCAGCCTCAACAGCTGGCACTGGACACTTGGCCAAGCAAGGCTTTCAAAAGCTTTGCACAGCCCCACAAGTCAGGCTCGGAGAGCCCGTTTGGAGGAAACAAATGCTGAGCTGAACCTGTGCCAAAGGCTCTCCCCTGTCCAGTCACTTTGCCTTGTGTAAAATTCACAGCCCTGTTTTTCCAGGGAGGGTTCTGCAAGGCAGGGGTACAGAGCCAGGATCTCTCATTTACCCCCCCAGGTAAAGGGCTGTTGGGACAAGAGGGGCATTTTCACTTGGGCTCATCCATCAGGGCACACCAGGGCTTCTGCAAAGAGATAGGGCCACCGCAGAGAGCAGGGGGGCTGCTGAAGAGGTGCCAAGGGGAGGGCGAATGCCCCCACGGCTGCAGAGGAGAGCCAGGGTGCCCAGGGGTCCCTGGGACCCAGCCCTGGGGAAAGGGATGCTGCCCGGGAAAAGCTGTGAGAGCTGCTCCGGGAAGGAGGGGATGAGGAGCGGGACCAAGAGATTCCACTGAAACGTTCAATAATGCAGTTTTTTTTACAAAGATTCCTGCACAGCTGTGTAATCTAAATCTAACATGACACAGACTAAACGAGGACGTCACTTTTCTCCCCGCTGATTAGCGGTGATTGCAGCTGAGTGACACTCCGGCACGTGCCTCTGTGGCGAGCGGGGCTCTGCTCGCCCGCCGGCTTCAAACATGCATGGGGGCTGAGCACCGTGAGCTCAAACTGTGGACCGAGCACACGCCGTATGCGTGGAGGGTACCCCATGGCACCCCAGCGAGGGGGCAGGCACCCCAGGGACCCCCCTCTCCCAGAGAGGAGGCTTTTCTTTATTAACTGGAAAGCAGCTTTCCATAGCTGGTGACCAAGTTCTCCAATAGCGGCTGCCAAAAGCAATCAGGCTGGATCACAACAGAGGGAGGAAAGTTATGTTATTTTACTAGAAATTATTTGGTTCCTGGGGTTCTGATCAAATTAGGCAGCTACTGAATTAAAGCAATGAAATTACTGGGAAGAAGGCTGCGCTCAACTTATTTCCAGTCCTTCCGGACCTGAAGAAGTAACAAAGGAAAACGTCCAAACCACTCCGAGGAGTTTTCCGTAAACACCTTAAGCTGATATTTGGGGAGATGGGGATTTCTGCCTGCCACGAGCAATTTCCTAATTAGCCGAATATCCAATGGGCTCAGGCCATCCCCGGCGCAGCGGATTTGGCATCCTCCGAAAAGGAGCGGAGACTGAAGCTTGTGCAGCAGATGCTGCTCCTTTGATTTGCAGCACAGCTCAGGCGCGCTGAACGCTTTGGCTTTTCAGCTCTGCTTGCAAACCTGTCAGACTACAGCTCCTCTCTGCACCCTGCGTGCCCACTCCGATCTTTTGACAAATGTTTCTTTAGTGCAAATTCAACAGTAATCACATCTGGAAGTGAAGGAATAAGAAAAATACAGGAGGCGTACATCGCACCATGGTAGGATCAAGAGAGACTGGCGTAACGGGGATTTGGGGCAAGGAAGCAGGGGGGCTCAGTATTAATACATGTAAAATCCTGCCACAGGGAAAGGAGATGAAGAGTGCAGAGCCAGAGCTCAGGGTGAGGAGGGAAATAGTGCTGGTGCTTATCGTGCCCCGGTAGCGCTGCCTGGGCGCTGGGTGCACCGCTGGGACCCTCCAGGACGGGAGGTGGAGAGCACCCAGGTGCATGCCCTGAGGGGTGATGCATGACCTGATCCTCTGTGGGAAGGGGACACCTGCGCAGCCCGGCACCCTCGCCCACCCCAAGCAACGCCATCCCGCACCCCAGGAGTGCCACCCCTGCCCCTCCACAGAAAAGCCAGTGCATCAGCAAAACCCAAATCCCAGAGCTGCCCGAAGAGAGGGTCGAGTCACAGCCCCGGACCAGCCAGGGCTGCATGCTCTGCTTTGCAACTCTGGCTGGGTCATTTCCCAAAGCCACAGGGAAAAACATGGAATATGGGAAATGCTCTTAGATGTCAATCAATCACTGTCATGTTCTTAATGCATTGGTCTTAACTAGCTCCTGCTGGACACAAACACCATGAGCTGGGGTTGTCTACCACATAGCAAACGCAAACACGTGGCGGGGGCTGATCGGAGGGGAAGAAAACAGCCAGAGCAGGCAGAGGAAAGGAGAAAAAGCACTTACCTTGGGTGAGCAGCAGGGCTGTGGGGAGAGAAGAACACAAGAAAGTTGGGGAGAGAGAAGAAAAGAGGGAAGAAGTTAATATCCAAGGGGGAAAAGCTGTTTTGCAGATGACGGCTATCAGTGAGCAATGGACGTGGTGCAAGGCGGCGGGTGAGCTCGCCGGGGCTGCATGTCGGCGCAGGCTGGGGAGTAGACACCGCAGCAGCGAGATGGAGAAGAGGTTGGCAAGCACTGGGGTGCTGGCTCCCCAAAGTCACCCCCCCAACCCCCCACCCCAAGCGAAGGCAGAGAGATGGGATGCAGGCAGCGAGTAGCAAGGAGGGGAAAGGAAAAATGGGGGGGGGCGGGGAAGGGTTGGGGAAGGAATGGTTACGCTTGCCATCGGGGCCTGAAGTGACCCAAACGCATGAGAAGTGTCCCCGCTTCAGCCAGGAGCGTGTGGTTGTGGTGGGGCTTGGCATAACCAGGGAGCCCTGGTAAACCCATGGAGGGATCAGAAGAGGGTGGCCAGGGGTGATGGGCAGCTCACTGAGAAGAGCATCATCAGAGGGAGGTGTTGATGAAATGGGTGTTGGCCTCCAGCGTGAAACGGGGCAGGGGGTAACGTGGCCACGTGCCATCCTCTGGGACACCCTGGCTCACCTACGCCTACCCCACGTCCCACAGGTACTGCTCCCAGAGGGTCAGGGTGCCGAGAGGAGCACAGGCACACGTAAAGCATCACCGCTTTGAGTCCTCCCGGCTCCCTTTGCTCCCAATTGCTGGTCTGTCCAACAGTGCTGCACGGGCACATGCCGTGCAATGTCATTGCAGTGGGATGCAACTGCAAATGTAACCGCATGGTCCTGTAAGATTAGAGGTGGGAGGAAGGAAGGAGAAGGGGGTGAAGGTCCTTGCAAGGGGCGACCTTACCCTGACTTTCCGTACAGGCACGGCCCAACCCTCTTGCTGCCTTGGGCAGTGACCTCCTGGCCCTCCCCTGCCTTGATTTCTCCACTCCCCAGAGCTGTCACAAAGAAACACCTGGCTGGATCCCTCTTAGGTGTTACCGCAGAAAGCCACCGCCTGCATCCAAGTTTCAAACTAACTACAGGAGAGTCCATACAGCAAAAAAATACCGAACTGTTTTCAAGAGGAGCCAAGCATCAGCTCCATGCCTTAGCTTTGACTTCTACCTGTCCTTCAAACAGCAAACCAGTCCCCGAAGACTTGGTTGCATGCGATGACGGTATTGTAATTACTAACGCTTATTATCATGCACTTTTAGTCTCAGAAGCTTAAAACTCTGTACAAAGACTGAGTCAGTATTAACAGCCCCATTTGACAGATGGTGAAGCAAACAAACAGAGGCTAAAGGGAACATTTTGCAAACTCAGAAGTGGGCTGGAGTCCAAAAGTGCTAATTTACCCAGACTTGCCGGTTCAGGTCTCTGAAAAGCCGGTATTTTTATACAGATGCACCTAATTGTATCTGTGCCGTTTCCAAGCGGTTTCCTAAGCAATTCGTCAAAGGTTGCACCATGCATCCGTGGCAGAGCTGGGGAAAGCAATCCTGAGTCCCAGCTCCCAGTCACTTCCCTGCTCCGTCAGGCAGCATCCATGGGCACAGCTCTCCTGACAGCCTGCAGACAGGCATCAGCCCAGTCAAGATCTCCATCCACCTATCCATCTCCCCAGCTGGAAATACCGTGGGCACTCCGGGAGATTTCCCTTGTCCGTGCTGGCAGGTAGAGGCGCAGTGAAATGGGAAGGGGCAATGAAGAGGCTCCTTGCTGAGCACCCCTCGTGTTTTAGGGTCAATTCCTTTTGAGTCAAAAACCTTTAGGGGAACCATTTGTGAAGATGTTTTGCAGCACATACAGTGCCACAGAGCCACAAGAAGCAATGGGACATTTGCTCTGCCCGTACCACCTCCTGTCCTCCGTGCAGATCTGCCTGGAAGTCTCCAACAGGCTCGTCACTGCCCCTTGTAGCATGAATCTCAAGTCTCCTTGTAGCTCCGTCCTGCTGCAGCTCCATGCTACCCTGTGGCCTCCTTGCTATTCCATGGGCTTCTGGTTCTCCAGATAATGCGGGGAAATTTAATTTGCCTTTTGCAATTACAAGCATTAGTACAATGGGTCGATTTGGTGTTCAAATTTAATATAATGAAATATTACTGGGCCCCTAAGCTACTGTGGTTATTAAAAAAAAAATCATTGGTTCCTCATGTTTTTTAAAACTGTTATTCTAGTGCTCTGGGATTTGAGTTTATTTTTTTCCCTATTTGCTTTTGAGCCTGCAAAAGAACTATTTTTCTCCCTTTCACTTACGATATGATACATGAATATTTGAAGAAGCCTATAAAGCTATGAATGAAACATCAAGAATACAGCATGCAGAAAGCCAAGGGATTATTTAATCTTTATATTTCTGAGTGAATGCTGTGCATGCAAGCAAGAAAATGATTTCACGGACTAAAGCTTCCTTCCTGCACACGCATCTGCTAATGTGCCCTTAGCCCTGACCTGTAATGTTTCCTGACAGTCCATCTGGGGATGCTGTACCTGTACCAGCCCTGCTGACGGTCCCCGTGCTGTTCCCATCCCACAAGCCTCCCCCCGCTCCCCCCAGCCCAGGCTGCAGCCCCTCCATCCCTCCCCAGGGCACCTCTTCCCCTCCTGTATCCCACTCTGCACGTCACGCTCCTCACGGGGTCAAGCCAGGCCACCTCATTGCTGTTGGCATCTCAGGTAGTCTCAGAGGCTTGACATGCGTATTCTTACAGGGAGCTGCTAAAATTAGCTCCGCAGCCAAATCCAAAACAGCAGTCCCAAGTATCCCTTACCTAACCCTTGCACGGCATGAATGCAGACAAACACGCGTGCCCCCAGACAAGCGAGGTGATGCTGACTCTCTCAGGAGACCCAAAGCCTTCAGCTCTGGAGCCCAGTTCCTCCTTTACTGGGATTTCTCTGCTCTGCAGGCCTGGTTTTTACTAGGAAGAGTCAAAGTTGTGTGCATGAACTTTGCTTCCCCTGCCACCCCTGAAACTGGACAATTTAGACCTGAATTTAGCTGCTAAAAAAGATGTTTACTAAAAAACTATTGCCTCTGCATGTTTTTAGTGTACTTTGGGGTCAAATCCTGCTGTGACACGCACGTTGGTGTGAGTTACAGATCAGGAACTGAATTCCCTCCTCTACCGAACTGTAACTCCTGTAACTCAACCAAAGCCAAAGAAGGTTAAATCAAGAGGAACCAGGCTTGGGATGGGAGCAGACCAGCAACTGGACAATCCTGTAGTCCACAGCAACCCCATGTGCTAAATGTGCATCCCAGCATTTTTCTGAACAGTGAAATACCTTTTTCTGCTGTTTACCTCGCAGAGAGATTTGATCACGCTGCACGCTTTATTCTGGACTCATTCTTCATTAACATAAATCTTTTCTAATCAGTATCCCTAAAGACTCCAGGAAGCCACTGCATAGATAAGAGGATCCTTGTTAAAGACCTGCGGTTTACAGAGTGAGCTGAAATGAGGGAAAGGAGGGTGGATGTTGAGGAGACCCTCAGTCACACAGCAGGGCAGCCACAGGCAGCCAAAGACAAGGAGAAGACGTTGCCTGCACCCCGTGTGCACCCAAAAGGGCTCAGTGACCATGCAAACCGCCGGCTCCATTCCCCAAAGAGGTAAGGATCCCCCATCCTCCAGATGTAACTGTCCTCAGGCTCTGCCTCCAGATTTGCTCACTGAGGTGAGCAAACTGTTTCCCCCACGGTCTGTGAAGAGCTATAAACATGGGTTTTTTTATAGGCTAAACAAGGCAGAGATTTTGCAGCATTAACCTGAATGCTCTTATTATTGAAGTCAATAGCAAAGCTCTTGCAGACTCCAAGAGACTCATCTCCATCAGGAGAATCAGCAGTGTTCAGCTTAATCACAGAGCCGCAGGCAAATTATTAAACCTTTGGGGAGGGAGGTAACAGCAATCTAACATTTCTTTGCTATTCCCATCAGCAGCTGATGGAAGAAGGAGTTTCTTAGCATCTGCCCACACTTCAGAAAACTGCAGCATGCGTGCTCACGTATTGATGCAGCTTATCTTATACAGGTGTGGACCTTTGTACCAAGTCACATCGTTTCATCAATATTTTGATACAGATAACTTGCTGGATCAATCCAAGCTAGGAATTCTTCTTCCTTCGCAGTTTAATCCTTACTCTGCGACTCCCGCCCACGTCCTCCCTCTGGGCAGCTTTCCCGTCAGCGGTGCTGATGCTCGATTAAAAGGAGATGTGTTATGAGATTTGTCCACACCAGTTGACTCCGTGCTGGGAGGTCTGAGAGGACTTCAGAGAAAATCTTCCCAAGCCGGGTCATGTCAGCAAGCTGTTTAATACTGCTTGCCATCTACCTGTGCTCTCATTTTCAGTGAAGTCGTATCTTGTGGGAGAAATGCTTTCTGAAGGAAAATTTTGCATGAAGGATGTCGGTCCCTTTTACAAAGTGTAACCCTCAAGACTCAGCCTTCACACACCAGCCCTGAGGTTGAATCTTCCACTGCTGTGCCATGAGCTCAATTCTCATGAGCAGACTCCCAATTACCCTCATGAAACATAATTTTCCAAATGCTATTTTCACTATTATCCACAATCAAGTGAAATCTTCCAAAGTAGCCTCACTTGCCATTCGGGCTCCATCAACGCTAAGGTTAAGCACAATTTAAGCAGAAGACCAACTTTATCCAGGGAAAGCAAAGCAAGTTTTTCTCCTGTAATCCAGGACCGCAGAAAAAGTGTGAAAGCTGATGTGTGAAGAAACTATTTCTCCAAAATCCTGCTGGGCTGACAGCAGCAAAATCCTCATTCCGAGTTGTGAGCTGACACGATACCAGAGCTGCCATAAGAGCAGGAGTCAAACCAACAGATAGCATCTTGTCATAAAGGAAGAGACTCATTTCACTGCAGGAACACTTTAAAAAGGTGCTGAGAAAAGGATGGCCAGAAAGGTGGCTCAGGGTGCTGGGAGGTTTCAAAGCCCTGCAGCGCTCAGTAGAAAGTGATTCAGTTTACGTGACCACACATACCGAGGAAAGGTGAGACAAGAAGGACTGAGAGATTGATTTCTTAGAAATGGAGAAGGCAAAATAATCACGAAACCTGGGAGATGGCCAGGATGATATAGAAAAGCAACATTTACCATCTTTGCCAAGTAAAGAATGCGAGTCCCTCTTTGATTTCTTTTTACTCATTCACTTCGATAAAACAAGCTTGCGGCAAGCACCATCTTTGCCAGTGCTCTTTGCATCTGATACGCCACTACTGAGTCAGTACCAGCCTTCATCACAGACCAGGCTGGCAAGACACCTACCTCAGATCTATTCTCATCTCTTTGAATTATTGGAGCACATCAACAAAAAGAGCTGCTAAAGTAAAACTACTTGATGTGATTTGTTTGCATGATCAGAAAGGCTTTGAAAAACTCCAGCTGCAGAAAGCAATTGGTGAAAAAGATTAAATGAGCTGCGAGACAAAGTTTGGTGTTGTAGATGTAGCATTTATATAACAGGAGTAAGTGGTCAGCTCTCCTTACGGCAAGGGTTAACAACTGAGTGTCCCAAGGCTCAAAGCAGCATGGCACTGATATAACTGGGGGTGAACAGTGAGGAGCAGCATCCGCAGGTGATGCAAAATGTTTCAGTCAAAAGGCTGTATCAGTGGCTGTTACACATTGTGCAAGCCCTCAGCAACCTGAAGACGGGAATTTGTGTTTGGACCACCACAGGTACCTTTCTGAGTAGAGAAGTTTTTTCCCCTCCGGTAAGGTGCTAGCAGGTACAAAGAGCAAGAGCAATAGGATGAATTTCCTGCTG
>NW_009592764.1:22729-52607 GCF_000690535.1 Cariama cristata
ACAGAGACCCTCCTGGAGGTACACCCCTCTGCCCCACAGCTCTGATCAGGGCGAAGGAGACGTTCCCTTGACTGGAGATGACAGCTTTGTTTCAGCACGTGCATGGGACAGCACAGCCAGCAATGCGAATCAACCTTACGGTCACAAACCCTGCTCCTCCCGCCTGCTATCCTCCTCCACTGCGTGTCCATCAAACGACCGCCACCACAGCCAGCAGCAGTGTGGGTACCCGCAGGGACAGCACACTGGATCTGAATAGCACGGGGTTCCAGACCAAGTTCTGCATCCCAAAATAAACCATCCAAACTCTGCCCCAGGCTGGTTTGAGAAGCACACAGCTACTTGTCCCTTCCGTCAGCTCTGCCTTCCCTTCAGGGCACCACATTTCATCACTGATTTCATCACCGCTACCTAATTTGTATCCTTAAGGTAACCTGGCAGCTACCCTTCCACATGAAACTACGGTAGTGCAGGCACGACTGCGATGGACCGGCTGTCTCTACGCGACCTGGATTGCAAATTACTTCCAAACACGACTGCCAGCCAGCTGAGGCACCCAACATCGCCCTGCTCCCAACAGGGCCAGAACAGATGTTTGAAGACACCTCGAAGAGCTGTCTGAGAACATCCAGTACTCCTACAGCTCCCTGGGCACAGGCTCACTGTGACACAGCTAAGTGGGGATTAACAACAAAACGAGAACACACCACCAAGAAAACCACGTCTTTTGCAGTGCTGGAAACAAACATGTAGGTAGCCGAAACCCAGAGAGACTCTTTGTCAAAAGCAACCTGGCCTGAACCTCCCAGGAGAGGTAGAAGCTGTGCTTTCCCTTGCCGTGTGAGTCACGTGGGGGCCCATTCATCCCACAACAAAACCAAGTGAAGTCCCAGCTACGCGGCTGTGGTTTGGGATTTTCCCCCGTCTGTGGGTGCGGGGCAATGGCAGCATCCGCGCAGCACTGCAGGGACCCGTTTGCACTGAGGTGGCTGCACTGACCTTGTAGCCCCCGGGGCTGTCTCAGTTGTGCGTGTGCTTTGCAATAAATAAACCATCTGAGCTCTGCCCCTGCAACGGTGCCATGATGGCAGGAAGACGTGTGCGGGAGTCAGCGTGAGCATCCCCTCCCCACGCTGTACGGCAGGTCGGCCCTTCCTGAGCACCTGTGAGCCCCTGCGTGTCCCGGGCTGCCTCCTCTCTGCTGGGAGCCGGCTGTCCACGCTTGTGCCCCGCGAAGCTGCTGGTGACAGCATCTGCTGTCGGTCACTCCCGATGTTCTGCATGGGAAAGCCTCGCGTAGCTCCTTATTCTTCATCCCAGGCACAAGGTACGCTCGTTGGAAATGCGGTTGGTGTGCAGCACTGTGCAGCTGGGGATCTTTCCAGATGCCCTGGAATTAGTGTAGCGACTGTGCCACCTTGTGCCAGCAACATTTACAAATGCATTTTAATCTCCTGCCTCTCAGATTTTAAAACCACGGTGCTCTCACTTTGACTTTTCTCTAAGGAGGCCAACCAGGGCTCTGCGTCTCCTCCTCGGCATGGTCCTTTACTTCCTCCAGGCAAAGAGGGTCCGTCCGAGGGTGCACCCTCTCCTCCGGCGAGGGGACCGGCTGGCCGGCAGGCTCTGTGCTGCAGATCATTTCGTCCGGCTCTGATCTCCTCTCCGCCTGCTGCAAATCGGACAGTCCCACTGACTCCAGCCGAGGCTGGTGTAAATGAGACACACACATCGCAGCAAACTGGCATCATAGTCCTAATAATAACGAGGACATTTTACAACTGAACCACCTTAGGGGCTATTTGGATTTTCTTTTTCCAAATACATATTTTTATTCAGCCAGATGCAACGTGGCCTATACGGGAAAAAGAAATGCAGGACTTCACAAAAGCCAGTCCAATCCTAACTCTGTATCCTGACGCTCACTGGTTTAGAAAAGGATGCAGGGCTCACAGAGAGCCGACAACTGAGCAGAAACTTCAGTGCAATGCTCCAAGCTGCCAAGTGCATAAAGCAAGAGAGAGACAGAGGAAGGTGATTTTCCTCCTGCACCTGCTGAGAAGGAGGTGGAAGGGGCACACATGGAGAGGAGACTCCGAGGTGATTCTAGGACTGAAGATTTTGATCTAGGGCTGAACACTTTGCTGACACAAAGGGCTTAATTTCCTTAACCTCCCAAGAAGAAATCTGAGTGTAATATGGGTATGGTGAGCAAGCACCTACACAGAAGCTGCGGCACGCTATATAGCTCTTTCATCTGATGGAGAAAAGCAGGAAAGTAACTAGTGGCTACAAGCTGAGGCCAGACAACTTCTACGTAGAAGCCGTGCTCGCATCTTTACCCTGGAGAGCCATTAACTGCTGGGACATACCCCCATGGGATATGGCAGGTTGGTCACTGCTTCCACTCAAGGGCAGTGGGATTTTGGTGAAAGCCGAGGGCCTGTGCTCAACACAGAGCAAAACCTAACATCCTTCATTGCCTATGGGCTGCAGGAGATGATTTAACGGCATTAAACTATGAATTCACTTTGGGTTTACATTTTACAAATCCACGGATGCTGTATGACATTGTCATGCTAATGCAAGTTGTGTCTGTCCTGAACGCCCTGCAGAGCCGTGCGTGGGAGCTCGGACTGGCCAGAGGGCAGCTGCTGCGCTGGCGAGATAAGAGAGAGGAGACGTTTCAGCAAGGGAAAGCTGTGCGGTGTACGGGCAACTGCCAGGTGTTCCCATCGCCTGCAGCACCACATGGGAGCAGAAATAAGCCCATGGGCACACACGTCTATCTCTACTCCCTACCAGACACCCAGAAGGTAGATTTGAATTCCCTTTTGTAACATGCTTCTTTTTAAAGCTTGGCCCTCCTGGGCCACCCTAAAGCTGGTGAAGTCAATGGCAAGACTGGCTCAGTGAGAAAGAGGTCAAACGCGCATAGGACAAGGACAAAGATACATGTAGGCAGGGCACAACTCTAAGTCAGGTTTATTCCCACTATAATCCTGCTCTGCTGGGAGATCTTGGGTCTCACTGCGGATGAAGTAGGACCTCAGCAGAGCTCCACAGCCTCTGCATGACAGACTGTAATTGTTTGTGACACATTAAGGGGGTTTTCAGATGAAAGACAGGGAGAACCATTTTTTAAAAAAAAGCAAAATGAGATACCTCACACCTTCCCTTTTCTCCCATGGGCTTTTCACCACTCCTCATAGGGACCCAAGAGCACCAAGGCAATGCCACTGGCAGGCAAGGACAGAGGGAAGGACACGGGGACATACGGGAGGAGCTGAAGGGGCAGCCATGCGTTACACCCTTCTTTTGCCTTTCACATTCCCCAAGGTCCTAGCAAAGGAGCAGGAGAGGGGAGAACAGCAAAGGTATGCTCAGAACAAAAAACATATCAAGATAAGGAAACCCAATCAAACTAATACAGCCTCCAAGGCTCAAGCATAGCACAAAAGGAGGACCAGAAGTAAGCTGGGCTCTAAAAGGCAGAGATGACACCGAAACAGGGTGAGAGCGAGAATACAGGAGGGCAGAGAGTAAAAGTCGATCCGTCTACAGGAGGAGGAGAAAAGGAGGGAGGGGAAGGAGGAAAAAGAGGGTTATATTTTCTGGATTCGGGGTTTGGAGACTTGATTCTGAATTTTTTTTTTTTTTTTCATTTTTTTCATAAAGGATCTCACACCTGATATTCCTCGTTCCATCCATTTCGGTTCACCAAGGGCAATGAAGAAATTCTCCTGCCTTTCGTATTCCTCCTCATCTACTATCTTAACCCTTACGGTCTTCCTGTAGGGACAACAAGAGAGACAACCGTGTACAGAGGGTCGGCTGGCCGGAGGCGAGGTGGCAGCAGCAGCGGCGTGGGCTCCTGGCAGGCAGCCCCTTCCCCGCTGGGGCGGTGCGTGTCGGCCTGCCTGATGGACACGGGGCATCCGTCGCAGCTGCTCCTTGGGGAGCGGGAGGGTGTTAGGAGGAGAGGGGGCTGGCAAGGGACTGAGGAGGAAGGGAAAGGGGGAGGAGGACCTCGCTGATGGTTAGTGGAAGGCGACTTCTGCAGCGCACTTTTGTCAGTGTCACATGGTAATGGAAAGGGTATCGGTTGCCTGGAAATCAACAGGGACCACCCTGGGGTACCCACTGTGTTTTAGCTGGAAGATCAATTGCTTCTGCAACCCTCACAATTAATAATAAGTCTGAGGGGACTTTGGGCTGGGAGCCCAGGGAGAAGAGAGAGAGATGGGCACTCACAGACACGTTCCCCCGTGGGGTGAGGTGGGTCTCTGCCAGTGGGCGACAACTCTGTCAGCTGCAAACGAGGCTGACAGTTCTAATTTCCATTTTTAAAATGGCTCAGCTTATTGCTTTTTCTCCTCGATAGCATCTGCCTCTTCCTCCTGACCTGTTCCCCCAGCGAGGATGCAGCTTACCCCTGGAGCAGACACCTTTGTTGAGACCTCGCAGGGGACACAATGGGACTAAAATGCCTTCAAGGCTCAAATAGAAATACCCTGGGCGCTGGAGTGTGGCTGGCCCCTTCTCCCTCCTGCCAGCTTGCCTGGCTCCCTCCAGGACCCCTGCAATGCACACAGCTGCTAGGAGCTCCCAGGTGGACCAAAGCCAGGCATCAGCTCCTCCCTGCCCTCAGCTCCCGCTCCCAGAGCCGCTCTGCAGCAACCGGACTGGGGGCTGCACAGCCTTTGCCGAGTCCTCCTCAGAAGTTACAGGAGATGCTTCTCTGCCAGGCCTCAATTCCTGTCTTTTTTCTAACAGGTCTGACCGGGACACCACATAGGACCAGTGCTGGGGCGATGATCTCCTGAGATGCTGGATGTGTTTCTAGCCAGCATCTTCCTGCTGCTGCTACAAAATTTGCTTGGACCCTCCAGTGGGGATGGCAGAAGGTCCCTCTCAAGCCACGGCAGAAATACGGACAAGCGGGACTGCCCTCCACCCTTCTCTCTCTGCCCCCCTCGCCGCTTTGCCTCTCCCCATCCCCGCATCACTCCCCATGCCACCCCATGGGTACCATGTGACACCGTGTGTGCGCACAGCAGTGTTTGGGGCAGAGCGGTGGGAGACAGAGAGACATCAGAGGAAGAGGAGGGAGGAGATGGAAGAGAAGAGGAAAGAAGAATGTTAACGTTAGTCTGCAGGGCCAGTACTACACCTTTCTGTAAACTCATATCCACCATGCGGGGGCTCATCAGCTCAATGAAGAAATTCTTGTTTTTTTCATATTCCTCATCATCAATTACCTTGATGTGAACTGTTTTGCTGTGGATGGAAAAATAATAAGGGTCATAAAGGGGAGAAAGGAACAGAGAAGCAAAAGTGGAGGAAGTAAGGAGTTGAATGTGTGCATTAGAGAGTCAAAGTTTTCTCACCCACTGAACAAGCTCAACATGGCCCTTGAGAAAGGCTGAAGGCCCACTCCTGCAAGTGACGCTGGCCAATTTTCGGTTTAACCCAAAGGCACGATGGCAGGCCACACTGTGCAAAGCAAAGTTAGACAAAAATAGCTCTGATCCCCAAGCAAACCAGCGAGGGGCTCAGGAGTCACCATCACGGTGGCTCGTAGCTCAGCGTACAGGCAACGAGGTCTGATGGCCAGCAGAGAAGCAGGCTTCCCTCCCCCTGCTACCCACCGCACACACACACACACACAGGCAAAAGCAGACGTGTAAGCACACACCTGCAGCTCTGACATAATTCAGGTCAGAGGCAACCCTAGGTGATGCAGGTTCATCGGCTGCTGACGGGACAGCTTCATCAGCCTGCTCTGAGAGGTGCTGTCTGCTGGAGCCGCCAGGCAGCACAACCTGCATCTCTCCTCCAGCAAATTTCTTATGAGTTCTTGGAGCATTTTGTAGGAAGAGAAGAGCTCACCGTGCCGTGGTTTCTTTCAGAGCAAATACGTACCTTACGCAGAGGTCAGCGTCCCTTGGGTTTCGCAGGCAAACAGACCAAGGGAAATGAGCTGAAGGCTCTGCCAGCCCCTTGCCTCCTTCCAGTCAGGGCTGCACTGACTGTTGCGGGCTGGAAACGACCCCTGTACTCCCTTCGCTTTCCTGCTGGCTGCAAGGCTTCACTCAGTCTCATCCCTTGCTCATGACAGAAGGGATCGGTGCTTTTATTCTGGGCTGATCTCACACCCTCTTAAAAGCAACATCGGCTGTGGGTGCACTGATGAGCACATGCAATTACATGCTCGTACAAATCCAACTGCTCTAAACGGGTATGCCCTTGCCATCGCGAGGCTCCTGGCCTTCCAGTTGGCCCCAACACCAAGTTGGAATTGCATTTTTTAAAGAAAAAGTCAGTTCCACATAAAAAGAATTTCCCTCACCCCAAAACAACTGCCGCCGAGAGCCAGCAGGCCCCTCCTGCCGGTGAATGACCCCCCGCTTCCCACAGCTCTGTACCCACATGTGGCCCTGTGGCTACGACCTCCCCTTGCTCCCTGCCCATCCTCAACATCCCCTGGTGCATTTTGTGCACAGGGGACAGAAAGGAGGAGAGAAGCAGGATAGGCAATCACTGAGTCTGTAAAAATAGCCCCCAGCTTCATATCTCTATATTCCTCAGCCCTTGGCATTAAATATACCCAGTATCTTTGATCCCACAGCACTTCAGAGAATGAGCAGTCTAGCCCTGCATCCTGGCAATGCTGCAATCCCCATGCTGGGGATGCTGCCGCTGCCAGCAGACCCCTGAAAATCACCACTTCACAACAGAGAATAGGAGAGTTGATTAATTGTCATTGCTGCAGCTTACATTCCTACTGATACCATTAATAACCACAAAATTAACCAGTCATCCTACAATTTGACCCCCAAGTCATAACTACTCCTGCGGAAATCCCATTCCCTGTGCTGGCTCTTGCTTTGGTCCCAAACCCTGTCTTTCCAATAATGGCATATGGGATAAGGGGAAGAGTTTGGACAACCTCTGCTATATCCATCAGCACAGGAATATGCAAGAAAAATCACCTCTAATTCTTCTTTCTAAGCTAAATCAGCTTTATTTTTGCCAGCGCTTGCTCTACCCGTATCCTGCACTACTGTCAGCAAGCCTCCTTCCCTTTCTCTAGACCTTTTCAATCTCCACTAATCCAGCCTGAAGGATGTAGGATTTTAAATGATACGTCTCTAGTGTAAATGTTGGTGCTCTGCTAAGACTTCATCGTGATGATTTTGTTGCATTTCCATTGGAGAGGTTGACTGAATTTAGCTTTTGAACCAGATGTTGACTGGGCCCCTGATACTTTATAAAGCTTGTTCAATTTGCAGAGTTAAACCTACAGCTGATTCATTGCTCTGATCTTTTCCTTGCTCACATACCACAAAACAGAAAGTGGGATTTTCAAAAGCAGCTTCCCGAACATGGGTTGCTTTTTAAAATCCAACTCGTAATTACCATTGCTTATGGTTTTTCCATTCTAGGAGGTCCAAATTACTCAATATTGGTTGTCTGCAAAAATTTGGAAAAAAAACCCACAGACCCTGTTTCCTGGGGGCCAACTTAGGTATCACGACAAAGCTAAGACTTCATGCAACAAATATTATGCATGACCATTTGTGTTTGCTTTCATTTAGCAACTTTCTTTTCTTCTTTTCTTCCTTTCTTCCTTCGGCTCTTTCTTTCTTTCTTCCCTGCCTTCTTTCTCTCTCTTTCCTTCTGTCTTTCAGTCTGTCTCTCTTTCAGGTGTCTCTCCCACCTCCGTAAGTGCTGCGCGCACGTACCAGAGCGGAGAAGAAATGCTCGTTTAATGAGGACACGTGCCCGGCAGATGATCTCCCCAGCCGTGGGCTGCGTGTATGGAAAGCCTCATTTCAGGCGAGCCCCTCATCTGTGCGATGAATACCCGAAGCTGTGGACTGAAGGCATAATGACTCACTGCGTGCACATTTTGTTAAGTACAGAGAGCTCTATACAGCCTACTAAGTAGTCCCAC
The DNA here is from genome assembly GCF_000690535.1 of Cariama cristata. Classification (NCBI taxonomy): domain Eukaryota; kingdom Metazoa; phylum Chordata; class Aves; order Cariamiformes; family Cariamidae; genus Cariama; species Cariama cristata. Next base: position 30,690 of record NW_009592764.1, read on the forward strand.
AGCAGTGAGATTTCCTTAGACTAGTCTTTTTCTAATGTTAAAAAACCCCCAAAAGTCAAGAAGGAGAAAGAAAATGCAGTGGGGATCCACAGAGGGCTGCACGGTAAAATGTGAGCTTTGCAAAAGCAAGTCCCCTTGGGTCAGGAAACCGAGAGCGCAAAACCTCTGGGCTCCCAGACCAGTTCGGCTCTGCTGCAAACTGGACCATTACCACACATTCAAGCCTTGGGTGGCTTTTCAAAAAAAGGTGTCTGAATTTGGTGACCAATCCAGTAAATTCCCAGTTTCCTCCTACGCTATAAGCCATAGGGAGAAAAGGACATTTTACCTGGCTCTGAAACAACAGGTGAGGAGCAGAACTTCCAGAGGCCAGAGCCACAGGTGCCCTGCACGGACACGGACAGATCCTTGCACTCCTCGCCCAATCTGACTGAATCCCAGAAGAGGAGGAGTGCTCGACCGTCCCAGCTTCGCTGAGAGCCGGTGAGTGCTCGGCAGGTCCACTGCACCCCGAAAGCTTTGGGGACCCATCGCAGGAGCCCAGAGGTGTGGGCTGTGTGGTGGGGGGACCCTGGCGGTACCCACGGTCGGGGGGGCTCCAGCCAAACCGCAACCACTGCCCGCTCTTGCGTTGCCAGACCTCCCTGTGCAAGGGGAAAAGGAGCACGGCAGAAGTTCGCAAGGACTGTGCAGTGACACGTGGAGGTGGGTGAGGGCTCGCAGACCCAGCGCCATGTAACAGGGAGCCGTTAACCTTTCACTGGGATTTTCTGGCAGAGGGAAGAGCAGCATCCCCACTCCTGGGTTGCTCTGCAGCCTGCAAGGACGGGGACGCGGAGCTGGGCTGGCTCCCTTGAGGGGAAGTGCCCTTCTCTCAGCTGGCTGGCTGCTCCGGTGACGGTCGCCGCAGAAAGGTCAGCGCTGACAGAGGGCGGTTGTCGGGGGTCCGTCAGACCACCCCTCCCAGCCCACTGCGGCTGGTGGGGGCTGCCCGTTCCTGGGCTCTGGAGCTTCCCTAGCCACCGCGAGCGTCTTGCTCCTCTCCAGGGCTATGAAAGCAACTGTAACTACAGCTGCGTCCTGAGCTGTCATAAATTGTCTGGAGGCCAAAACACAGATTGCTCCCGCACAATCTCATCTCTCACCTGCAGCCACACCGAAAGCTACCTCCTCGGAAGGCATGCAGAGCGGAGGAGATGGATGGGGAGAAGGGCTGGAGCGTAACACCGCCCCGGGAAGACATCACGTTAATGCGAGAGATGTGACAGGAGGACACCGAGAGGCAGAGAGAGTACGGGAGCAGGAGGCTTGGGAACATTTTGCTGCAAGAACATCCTGACAGCTTCTTGAAATTAATGGAGGCAGAGGTGGGCATGAGAGGGGCTGGCAGCACAGCAGCCCTGAGGGGCACGCTCACCATGATGGGAAGCGAGGGATCTAAAGCCCACCCTGCTCAGCCGAGCAGCTTTCATTCCCCAGCCTCTGGTCACTCTGCATGGGGAAAGGAGGACACTTTCCAGCCTTCCCCTTCCTCTCTGACAGCTTGATCGTGGCCAAGACATACCTCAGACAGCTCGAAAGCGGAGAACAACAGAGGCCATCGAAAAGCCTCTCCTGGCAGCAAGGAGCCCCTCTGCAAACCACAAAGCCCCACCGCCAGCACCAAGCCGCAGCATAGTCCAATCTCAGTGCCTGCATGGGTACATCGTTGGGAAAAGCTCTTTAACTCAGGTCTCGGTGGTGTTTTCGGCAAACTGAGCAATGCTTTTGGTTTGGGCTGTGAGACAGCAGGGCAAGCCGAGAGCCAGTGTTGCCAGGGAACACCTGGCCATACAGAAGTCCAGATAGCCACTCGCTTGCTCCTTTTTCTCTGGGGTCATCACAAGCTGCCATCAACAGCCCTCAGATGATGGTGGTCCAGGCTTTCCTTTCAACATGCACTTCGAAACAATCACTGGTTTTAAAAGTTAGGGATGAGAAAGCTCCTCTGGGGAGCAACATTAAGTATGAGATTTCCCTGAGTAAGCAACAGAAGATGAAGTGAATAGACATCGATCTTCTCCTAAAGGACTTTGTGTACATGATGTTGCTAAATTCACCATCTTGGAAGTACAGAGGATAATCTATAAAATCATTTTAGTTGACAACACGTCCACTTCCAACACATAAGGCAACAACTGGATGGTTATTTGATTAACGTGCTAGAAAATATCGAGTATCTCTCTGTGTGGAGACTCATTTGCAGGAATTATTGCTGAGGAGGTTAAGAGGATGTGTCTGCGTGACTTTGGAATGTAGAATAAGGCTAGGCTCTAAAAACAGCGTAAGTCAGGAGACGTCACACAGTGTATACCATTCAAAGAGGCAGGGCTGTGCAAGGGCAGGATTTACAGTCCCTGGCGGGATGCTGTTAGCCAGGATGGAAAGCAGCCAGGACAGCAAGGTAAACATCCCTGTGACAGTGAGAAGTACCAGGAGATCTTTAGTAACTCATGACTGTGATCCACTAGCGCATACACCTTGGGTCAAGCCACAGCGCTCGTGACGCACCTTGATATACCCAAATCCTCATCTGATTTGCTGTGGGTGCAGGTCCCTGCAGCATGAAGTTCAAAGCACGTGGTGCCAGTCTGACTCTTCCCCAGAACTCTGCACTGGGCTGGGGTTTCAACATGAAACTACAGATAGGCCATATTCGCTCTGCCACAAAATCTCGTTGAGAAGTCCTACTGCAGAAATGATGACTAGGTAAGATGTTGGAGGCAAACCAGAGAGGAGCTGGTGCAGAGCTGTCTTTGCCCCACTCAGTGGGAGGTGGATATTTAACAGAGCAACATGACAGCGCTGGCAGGCAAGGTGAAGAAGCCAGCAAGAGAAACCCTGATACAATGCACGTGGTCACACGGAGTTGTGCATCAAGTAACCCAGAGTGGGACAACCTGAGCCATTTTGAAGCAAAGGATCATGCTGTCACATAGCACAGATAAAGACGGGAGGTGTTTGAGGGGGAGAATATCCCAAAAGCCGACTCACTAAACTCACCAAGGTGCTGAGTGATCTTGATTTCAACAGGAAATCCTGGTAATTCACGAACCCATCCAGAGTATGACCAAGACAGACAGGTTGCACATTAGGTTTAAGCTCATGCCCACGAAAGAATATTTTGTTGGCTCCCACAGGGATTACAGGGGGGAACAGGTTTTGAAGCATTCAGCTGCAGCCACTGGTGATGGTCACAGTTTGTTCTAGCAGCCAGGTCAGAACTGAAGGTGCCTCTAAGGTCAGAGCAGCTGTTGGTACCAGTTACCTAAGCAGGTGTCAACAGGACAGACGAACTGTCAGAACAGAGTTTCCAAGCAGATCATCGATATGCAAGTTGCCGACGTATGAGTTACAGAAGAACTGGTGCTAGTACAGAACCTGAAGACAAGACATTGTGGGCCAATTTCCAGGAACTGGAGGTGTCATTCATGAGGACCTTGGAAGAGCAGCTATGCAAGAGCCATCCCACTTTGTGTAGCAAGCACATGGGGAACAGCTTCACTACCAGACCAGTCAGCTGTAAAGCATCATAAACAGAAGCCACCCCTAGAAATTGGATTTTTTATCTTTTGTCTTCAAGTTGGCCTTCAGGATAACCAGATGCTAACTAGTTATCATTCAAATAGGATTCTCTGCAGTGCCAATCACTGTATGACCCACGTATTTCTCCAGGCAAGCCTGAAGCCATCCAAGCAAGTTACTTGATACTTCTGTGCTTTAGTTTCTATATCCGTGCAGTGGCTGTGATCTTTATTTCTCACAGGGACTTGATAGGGGACAATCTCTACTTGCTTTGAACTCCTAATATGGAAGACGTTACAGTGACACAGCCATAAGGAGGGTGAGAGAAGAGAGCAGAAAGAGCTTGAAGCGGTGGTGGAAGCACCACTTATTCATAGGAGTATCAACTTCTGCTTCATCTGATTTGGTTCCCATTTGAAGGGAGCTGTGCATTTCTCTAGGACACCTCCTCTTCCTTGCTAAAGTTCCTCTATGCCATTAGGGAACCAAAAGACCTCAGAAAACAAGGCTGGAAGCAATTGTTAGCCCTCAGCTATCACCCTGCCTCTGGGCAGAGCCAGTCCCACCAAGCCATTCCTGACAGGTAGGTGTTTGCCCAACTGGTTTTTGAAGGTTTCACGGTAGAGATGGTTTTCTGGACAATCTTTCCCCATATTTCAACTCTTTACCCCTAGAAAGTCCTTCGTAATGTCCACACAGACAAAGTATAACTTGCTTGGGAGGGGAAGGGGAAGAAGCCTTGGCACTGCCTCCTGGCTCAGGTAGCAAGGTAGGCTCCCCATGTCCCCGTTGTCCCTCCCCACACAGGCAGAGGCTTGGGACCTGCCCAGGTGACCTAGAGTCCTTCTGCAACCCCCTACCCCTGCCACGTCTGCAGCACTTGGGGAACCTCTGCTCCATTCCTGCGAGGGCCAGGGCCACAAACATCCATCTCTGCTACAGCAGGTCACAGGGAGCGGAGGGAAAGGTCCACTGAGGAAGACACCATGCAAAAAGTGGTTGTACCCCAAGGCAAAGACAAGGACCCCAACCTGAAACCCCGTGTACCCCACCATGCCCATCTCCCCAGGACTGCGTGGGACTCTGCTGGGGACCGCCGGGAGCCCAGGGGCTCTGCCTGGCCAGCTGTTGGCAGTGCAGTTTGTTCACTTCACACCAGGTCTTCGTAAGGGATAAAGGAGGAAATATTGACACAGAAAGGCATTTTCCCTTTGTGTATTCCCCATGTAATCTTGGCTAATTAGTAAGTTGGCTCATGTTTCAATTAGAACTATTGAAAATGCTTTAGTAGCTGACACATGATAATTAAAGAGACATAGCCAAGACTAAAGCCATATTTTTTAAAGTCTTTACTTGTATTAGAAAACTTTAAAGCATTACCAGTAGAAGATTTATAGTGATAGCTGGTAAAAACATAGATCCAAATTAAAAAGATTCTGCCTAACTGTTATCCTTCCTCCATCCTGGACAGCAAAAGTAAAGTGGTCACTTCGTGTTTGTGGTCATCTTCACTTTTCACTTTGTGCTTGTTCCCTGCACAGCAGTCCAGCCCTCACTTCCCACTGCCGCCCAACCATGCGAAGAGACACAAAATGCTGCCAACTTCACATGACAGTGTTCCACACCTACTTTGTACTATTGCAAACAACTGCACCAGCAATGAGAAATCAGAGCTGCCAAGTCACAGGCAGGTGAGCCCACTAAGCACTATCACATCTTGGAAAAAAAAAAATAAAAAATTTTCAAATCCTTAAGTACCTGGTATGTTATTCAGGGCAACTCAAGAGATGTGGTACATCCACATATGTCAGCCATGGAAATCAGCACTGGAGCTAGCAAATAGCAAATGTCTCACACTCAACTCAGAAGCTCTGAAGAGCTGGAAAAGGCATGGTAGGGAAGCACCAAAAAATGCTCCAGGAGCTTCCTTAGTGCAGTCAGTCCTGCCAGACAAGCAGATTTCCAAAGCACTCTATATTTCACTTTGTTCAAACATGATAAAATACTCTAACACGCAGGGTTTTTCAAGGAAAAATGCCACAATTTGGTTTGAAGAATTTCTGCAAAGAAGGGAAAAAATAGTTTGTTAAACCCCCTTTCTCTTAGCTGAGTCCATGCTGCTGATCAGCTGAGTTGAGATATTTAGGTTGGGTTGTACAAGCACAATAGCCCAGCTCCACAGGTTTTTTTCTTTATTCAGTTTAATAAAACTAATTTTTTTCTACTAAACATTTTCAGGTTCAGCTATAATCTTTAAGTTCCCCTTAAAAAAAAAAAAAAAAAAAAACAGAAATCCAGGCTGATCTGCACATCACCTTCCAGACTGTTGCCTCCGAATACCGAAGCTGTGTGTACAGACACAAGCGGACCCTTGCCTGGCCTACTGCAGGTCAGCTTCTTCTTGCTGACCCTACAGGACTTGATGCTTCAGGGCCAGGAGAGAGCAGACAAAGTCTCGACAGCCTGTGGAGCTATTTGTTGAGGTCTTAAAATAAGCATTTGTTTTGTACAAGTAATAATTCAACTTGGCAGACCACAAAGCCCAGACAGTTCTGGTGGGTATCAGTCTGGTGTAGGTGCAAAGCAGTGCCAGGGCCCTGGGCATGGAGACTTCTCTTCTTCCTACCTTGGGCAGGTTCCCGGGGGAACAGCTTCACTGAGAAGATGCTGTGCCCTTTTTCTCTCAGAAAGAAATTTTAAAAGGAGCAAAACCTCAGCCACAACCCCACTGTGGTCACAAAGTACAACATTTCAGAAAAAGTAGAGGGTGGAGAAAGAAAGAAAGAAGAGAATTTATTCCTTACTAAGGGTCTTTGAATTTTTCGGCTTCCAGCTTAGTCTAATGCACCACAACAAAAGCCTATGATCTCAAAACCCATCGTGGGTGTTGATGGCCAAACAAAGTACTGCAGATGCTTTTGTTTGCTTTAAAGAATGGCTCTAAAACCTGAGAGGGTCCAGGTGTGGGAGTGCCCTGGACAGGAGAGAGTAGGCTGGACTACCTCAAAGCCCCTTGAGATGTCCTGAGCAAACACAAAGCTGGCATTCAGCTGGAAGCGACCCCATCCCACCACAGCGGTCCCGAATCCCACCTGCAAGACATTAGTCACTGGCTGGTATTAGCAGGGCAGTGCTTTAAGCTGTCGCCCCTGGTTTTAGACTTTTTGCTGAAGGCATGGAGATTTGGAAGCTATATTTAGATGTCTTCTCTATTCTTCAGCAACAGGGTTGCCATGGAGATGCTGGCGAGGATGAGAAGGTGGGGATGGAGGGGGAGAGGAAGTTGAGGAATGAGAAGTGCCAGATTCAAAAACAACCCTCACCAGCCTGGGAAGGCTTTAAACTCCTCCTAGGGCAAAAATTGCTGAAGGTTGTTAGCTAAAATGAGCCCCCGGCACTGCCCGACGGCATGGCCCTGCTGTGAATTGCTGAGCGCTTTGTCACAGCAGGTTTGAAAAGACCCAAGCGGCTGGCCTTCGGGCACCGCTCCTTTGGGAGAACGTGCCCCCATCGACCTGAGTTTGCTGCCCTGGGGTGTGTGCTAAGCACCGATCCCTGCCCCAGCTCATCATTCCTGTGAGTGCTGATAACTACCTGCACACCCTCAAGTCATCCACCCCCGGACATCCAGAGGACAACCACCCACGTCCTCCTCTCTGGGCACAGCTCTGGAGAGCTGCATGCCACCCGCTGCTGCCTGTAGCTCAGCTGAGCTCTATGCAGCTTCTTTGATCTCTCATCAAAATTCAGTCCTCTGAACTCCAAATGAATTTGCAGAAACCTTCTGGTGTGGGGTGTCCAAAACCAAACCTGCAGCGTTGCATGGCATCCCAGCAGAGATGCACTAGCCGCTGCTGCCCGAATGCCAAAAGCAGCCCTCCGGGAGTTCCACTCAAGTCCTGCTGCTGCCATGCTGCTTCACAAGCTCATATTGACTCCGTACTTGGCCAGCTCCAGGCATAGCTGGGGTGGCTTTGTCTCTGCCGCTGAACGTGGAGGCAGACGGGGAGCCACAGCTGGGGACAGAGCTGCCCGAGGCTCCCCAGCATCACAGGCAGGGGCACGCTGGCTCACTGGGGACGAGCCACCCAGTACAGGAAGGGAGGCTGATGGCCACGGAGACCTCAGCTTGCTGATCCTGCTGCCACAGGAGCCAGGCTGTGGTGGGAGTGAAGGGAGATTACAGGTCCTCATCCACATCCCCCGGGGTTGGCATCAGCCACGGGGACAGCCCAGATGTGCAGCTGCAAGCAGAGATTCACAGCGACTGCCCACAACACTGCTCTTTCCAGCACAGACAACACAGGTGGAGACCAAGGGCTCCCCTTAATGTAGCTGTTCCCAAGACTCACTGTCCTACACTTACTGCTCTGGCAATGAAATTTGGCTTTCCAAGAAAGGTCAGAATAGTCCCCCCAATCCCCAGCATGGAGCTAGCACATCTCAGCTCCCCACCGCTGCCTAGACCTCCTTCCCGGCTCCTGCAGATGACAGTACGTCCAGATTTCAGTGATCAAAGCTCATCAAAAATGATGGGCAGCGAACCAAACTTTCCTATCACAAACCGCTCCGGACATCAGCCTCACGAGTCCCGTTCCCCCTCCCTCGCCCTGCTCTTCCACATACCCCCGCCGACGGTGCTTTCAGCTCAGCAGGGCCACGTTCAGCCCAGCCACCGGAGTTATGCTACATTCAACGGAGCAGCAAGGCAGCAATCTGTAGGAAATTAATGAGCTGCAAACAACGCTGTGCAGCTGCCAGCCTGAAACAAGCCCGCTCTGCACGCTGCTGATACAATTATTATATATGAACAAAAGGAGCTGGAGCTGGGGTGCTTTGGCTCTGGTCAGAGGCTTCTTGTGACCAAGATAAGGGACAGCACGCTGAATTGCCACAGCAACATCAAAGTTGCATATCCAACCATTAACACAGAGCCAAGATATTGCATCTTTATCCAAGACAAAGATGCGCATTTGACCGAGCTCACTGTTTTCTTCTCTTCTGCAACACAGAAAATAGGGTAGAGAATACTTAGTTACACCATTCCATTTCACTCTTCAGGGCTGTTTTAATTCAATTTCTTACTGAACAAAAACACGCTAGGAAAACCAAACAGGACCATTCGTTAGCCTCCAGGAGCTAATGCCTCGGGAGGAGCTGCAGGTTCCTGGGAGAAGGCCAGCCCTGCTGGGCTTGTACTTCCATAATCCAGAACTTTGGACCATAAAAAAGCCACCTCCTTATTCACAAACTGAACAAAAGTCCTGTCCTCAGCCAGCTTTGCAGTTAAGAGTGTTTCAGAAGGGTTAAGTCTAGCAGCAGGGCAACATTCAAGCCTCGCTTAATTCTACCAACGACCCAGCTTCAACTCCCAAAGAGCCGGGCTGCCGGACATCCCTCCGCCTTGCCACAGTCGGTCCCCTTGCAGGACAGTCTGGCTCAGCCAGAGACGGGAACAAGTGCTGCATGCCAGCGTGACCCCATCAAACAGATGAAACACATCTCAGCTTGCACAGCTCTGACCCACCCAAGCGGGTCTTCTATAACCAACATAGTCCTCTATCATCTTACTGCTGTAATTTCCACCCTAACACTTAGCCCCATCTCAGCCTTCGTGTGTGGACCCCGCTTTGTGGGAAGTGCTTTGGCAAAGCCTGCTGACCGACCCACATCGGAGATGGCTTGAACTCCTCCTGAGGTCCCTGACTGACAGACAGGAGTCTTATCCTGCCCTCTCTCCTCACGACAAGAGTTAGCACCAAGGCCCTTCACCCATCCTAAAAGCTTGCCCTAGCCTCATCCCAACATGCTCCTCCACTCTTGTTCCCCTTCTTGCTGTCTAAGCCCTCCTATTAGAACTCCCTCAACACCTCAGACCTTAATAAATGATGCTGTGTCTTCTCCCTTCTAAGTTTTCATAGCATCACTGAACAACTGTTTGACTTGACCCGTCCTGACAAAGCCCAGCCACACTCCTGGTGCACTTTGGTGTGTGTCCTATCAAACTCCCACCGAATATTGGGTTTGCAGGCTGGTCTCACACACTTCTCTCCATCTGGTTAGAACCATAACCTGACAACAAAAGAAATAACCACTCTCTCAGTCCCAGTCCTCCACCCAGCTTGGTGGTACGTGCAGCACCCTTCACTCCAGCATCAGTAAACATGTCCTCAGGGGTTTAGTAATAAGACACAACCAGTCTGAAGGCTAGAACCTCATACGGAGCTCTGCAATGAATCCCTTGTGGTTTCAGAGGGGCTGCTGTTCAATTAGCTCCCCCTTCACCCTCCTAGCCCTCTCACTTAAAAAAAAAAAATGTAACTCCCTGGCTCCATCAAGAGTCCTTCCCATTATGGGACCTAGAAGACCTTTTAGGACTTGAAATCCCAAGATAAAGAGCTTCTGAAGAAAAGGGAAAAGGTGCACCTGATTATTTTTTGAGTTTATTTTGATTTTTTCTGAAAGGAGGTCCCATCCCAGCTCTCTGCCCAGCCAGAACGTAATTCAGTTGCAATGCCATTTGTGCCTGAGCATCACTCCCTCCCCACTCTCTGCTCCAGCCTCTGCTTTCTTCCAGCTCACTTCACATGTGCCCTGGAGTGAGTGTCAGCGCTCTTACAAGGAAACTGCTATACGCCAGGGAGACTGTCAGGAGTGGGAGCCTTCTGCTCTGTCTGTCTGTTTACCAGGGTGTCTGTCTGTGTTTATCAGTGCTTATTCTATTTCTCAGATGCCGTCCCTAGCTCCGCTCCCTACCATCGCACTCTCCACCACTTCTTTAGCCACTCCAGAAAGGTCCTGGAGTAAAAATGTATGCTGAGAAATAAACTCTCCCTAAACGCTAAAAGTCCCCCAAACTGATGCTGATCGCCCACAAACTGAATCTGAACATGTGCCTCATCGGTCCGAGGTTCTCCCCTGGCTTTTCACCAGTAGGTAGGCTGTGCTTATCTTTGCTCTCCAGAAGCAGAGCTAAAGCACAGAGGATATCAAAGACTTGCTCAGCTTCATAGGCAGCAATCATCTGGAGCAACCAGGAATGAAAAACATGAGTGAGAGCCTCCCCGGGCACTCGCCCAGACTCTTTGCTGCCAGGGAACACCCCTTGCACCCGAGGCTGCTGCCGGAGCAGCACAGCAGTCTGTTTCTGTCCTGTGATCCAGAGTTGTTGGTGCACAGAGGCTGCAAGAGCACAACGAGAAGTGCCCTGGGCCCTTCAGATCCCTACCCCTTCCACTTGAGCTGTGCAAGACTCACAATCATGACACTGGACAAGGAGAAGTGATGCTGCCTGGGCAAAACATCACTTGCCCTACTCTCATAGGAAGGATGAAGGCGAGTTGCACGTGCTACAACTGTAGAGGAGAGCCTGTGAACCCCTGCAAACCACAGGCACTGACTTTTTCATGGTCCTAATGTTGAGAGGGTCTGCAGAGCCAGCCTCGAACCTGGAGATAACTCCCCATTGAGGAATTAGAGATGGTCTACAGCAGAGACAGCTTGCAGCTGCAAAAGCTGGTTTTTGTCAGGCACGCTCGCCTACAGAGAACCAGGTCACATCCCATTTCCAGCAAATTAGAAATAATTCTGGGTTGGTTGTTTTTTGGGGTCTTTTAAAATGTTTATTTACCAGTTGGTGCCTCCTGCAGAGACAGACATGTGGAGATCTGTGACTGAAAAAAAGAAGAAAAAAATAAGCTTCTAATGATATTGCCATCTCTTTAAAAAGCAATGATAGTAACAGTCCCTACTAGCCCTTGGAGCTTCACATATGACTCGGCTCTGACAGAGTGTGACTGTACAGGATGGCAGCGTTGGGCTCTATTTAATTTTAGCCCAGCTGCTCCAGATCAAATTTTCACAGCCTCCAAAGAAAGAGATGGCTTTTATTAGAGACAAGAGTTATTAGTTTACAGTCAAGCTCGACTCTTTCCTTCTCATGCCTCAGCACAAATAATAACAGTCTTGCAGGCTAAACAAGGCTCTCCTGGCCATCTGTGAGACCTACTGAAGACTGAAAGATTGCCCAGGTGTAATTCAGGATAAAATCTAGGTTTTGGAGCATTTAGCACTGCTGGGATTCAGCTCTGAGAGACAGAGAGAGGGCCCAGTCCCATGTTTTAGAGCCAAGAAATCCTGATAGTGCTGAGCGACACTAAAACCTCCTCTTTTTTTGTCTTCTACTGTCAGCAAATCTGATTTGAAATGACCAAGAGTGAACATGTAGTGTGGTCTAGAGGGGTTTGTTTGGTTGTCGGGTTTTTTTTGTTTTGTTTTTCTTTTTTTTATAGAAAGTGCAAATTTCAGATCCTTCAGTGCCTTGTGCTCCTCAAACAGAAAGATGGGTTCAAATCCAGTCCTTCCAAAAATGGATTTAGACAAGACTGCACCCAAGATTGGATTCACGCTGAGCATCCATGACACCATCCAGCTCCATTTCCTTCCTTTGGGGGCTATGCGCTCATATGTAGCATCACTTTCCCCAAAATATTCATGGCTAGGAGTGCAGTGTTGTTCTTCAGCTGCGCTCAGTTTCTTCCTACCCCTCCAGGTGTTAAGGTTTTGCTCAAGTCAAGAGAGATTAGTTATCTTTAGCCTAATCTAAAGAGACCCCCCCGTCCTTTGGAGCTCCTGGCACACCACAGAACTATGCCACCACCCAAAAGCTTGCTTGGCCATTAAGACCAGCTCCGCGTTCTGCATCTCCTCCATGCTCATCTCTAGCAACACTGGGGGCTGCCAAGGGCTGCCTGACCAAGAGCTTTCCTGAGCGGGACACATCTTTTGGCCGGTGGTGGTTCCTGGCATGCCTCCATTGCGGCGAGATGTAAGGCACATCCCGGTCCCATCCCGCCCCCCTTATGCAACCACCGCCGGCTAAAAATACAGCCGCAGCCCCTGCAGCCCTGGCCAGGCGAGATGCAGATTTAATGAGGCTTCCATGGCAACGGGATTCACTTCGGCAGGGGACAGGGATGCTTGGGGGGAGAGGTGCTCCTCGGCCAGGGGAGAGCTGCATGGTTAAAAGCTTGCAGTGATGGGGTTTGAGGTTTTTTCCTTGCTGGTATTAATAAAATTGCCAAGCATTCGGCTCAGTTAGTTGCAGCCAAAAAGGCAAGCTGTGTAGTATTTTTAACAGACAAACCTGGACCTATTTCTGTCATGAGGATAAATATTTACTAGTCAGCCTTAATTAAACTCAATCACCCACAGGCAGAAATCTTAAAATAGGGATAAATCAAGCAGCCTGTTTCAGTCTACCAATACTATAAACAACCTTTTCAGTAAAAACGGGCTTCTGCCAGATTTCACAAAATACAGTGGTAGAACTGGTCAACATGGAGCAAGGAGACTTGAGGACAGTTAAGTCACGGAGGAAGTTGCGTTGGTTGATGTTTCATGGATGATGTTCTCTGTGCCAGTGCAGGGGGTAAAACAACACACAGAAAAAAAAAACAAAACCACTGTTGATGAAAAATCTGGGATAAAAAGATGTTGTAAGCCTGGCTTTCAAAGAAGAATAAAACTGAGACTATTGCCTCCTGTCCTCCATACCGATCCTCCTCCACTGTGTGTAAGAGTAAGGATATATGCTGGCCAAAATCCCACTTTGCTGTGCATAGCTCTAATTGTTAGACAGCAGGGACTGTCTTGTGGCTGATGGGTGTTTAGGGATCCATGGATTATTTCTGCAAAATGCAGAAAATACCTGGGAAAAGCTAGCCTATTACTAGTTGGTTAAATTTACTATTCAGAGGGTGACACCTTTGCTGGAAAATGCTTATGAGGTCACAGATCAAAGCTTCTCTTTCTATTATAAATGTACAGTATTTTCCTAAAATGCAGATTTTTTTCAGGAATTTCTTTTTATTTCCTTCACAGAGTAATACACCACCTTGTACTGGGACAGTAGTTCCTAACAGAGGACCAAAAAGAATAAAAGCAACTCAAAAAAATAAATATTAATATTTTCACTTCAGTCACGAGAAACTGAGGCATGGCAAAATATCATGGGGAAAGAGAACGCCCAGCCTCCGTCCAAATCTACGTATTTAGCATTGAGAACATATAAATCAAGGCCCTCAAAACTGCAGCTTGTTAATGAAACTTCTGGCAAAAATCAGGTGCCTCTAAAATAAAGCACCCCTAAAATCAAGCTCCCCAGCCAGGCACCCAAACCTGGTTTGAACCCCATGTATCTGAATGTTAAAAACAAAAATCACCGTTTCCTACTTCTTTCAGCTCAGGTCCTTGTATTCAGGCGTCCTTCAATTCAGAATAATCTACCCAGTACCCTTCTCTCCAGAACAAGCCATTCCTGTTGATGTAAAAAGTCATTGCTCGGAGGCACCGAACCCTTATATAAGCTGATTTTGTATACATTAGCTCCCATCATTTACATCTCTCCTGCTAAAACAGGTTCATGTTCTGTTATAAGCCTACTGAAACACAACATGAAGCATTTCACCAACGACAACAGAAAATCATCTCTCCGCCCCACAGAAAGCGGCTGCTGCTAGGATGAAACGTAGCTACACACAGCACCCAAAACCGATGTCACAAATTAAGATGCAAAAGCCACCGCGAAAATTTAAGGACCCATGCAGAAAACTGGTCACCGCTGCTTGCTGACGCGGTGATGTCTCCAGCACTGCAGCAGCCCTGGTCCTGACCACCTGTGGCCATCAAGTTGGAGAGAAAATCCTGCCTGTTCAGGTATCCCCCCTTCCTTCCTTCCTGCTTCTCACGTCACAAGGCTGCTTGGCTGTAGCCTCACCGTCAATCTCCCCATGAGCTGCACACAGAGGGGGCTGACGGGACGTCCCTGCCTCCAGGGCACCAGGGCTCACACCGGTTCAGTAAAGCCGGTCTCTGGTCTGTGTGCCATCTCCTCTTTGGAAAGGTGATGGATGTACAGGTTAGCCCATACAGACCTGCTTTCTCAGGAAACCGTAGTCTGAACCACAGTCGTCACACGTCCTCAAGATTCTTCTTCTTTCCCCTTGAGAGTTCTATTAAAAGTAACTTCTGATGTGAAACAGGCCTGGGCAGTCATTTTGCATTGTACAACGATGCAATTCAAAACCCAAAGTCATTACTCTGATATAAACGAGCAGACATCAGAACTCTGTATGCCCTTCTCCAGGACGATGGTGCAAGGGAGGACCTAGCGCAGCATCTCTTTGATCAAAGGAGATGCCTGGGCTGCGGGAGTGCAGCACTTGTGGGGAATGGGGAAGTCAGCCATGTCCACACCTTCACTTAGATGAAGGACAAGTTTAGTTTAAAATTACAGCATAATCCATGTTATGGGGAATGATACTGGAGTTAAATTATGAACGGCACATAGTGAGAGCATAGGCCTCTTCTATTTCAAGCTCCTTAGCTTGATTTCCTAAATGAGAGGAATCGCAGTACTGGAGATGCCACCACGCAGTCCTTGCTCTGACAGTGTCCTCCTTTGCGACTCCAAGAAAGTCGCTTCTTTTCCCTGCTTGTAAAATGGGAACAAGCGCTCCTTTGCCTCTGAAGCACATCATAAGCACGAATGCATTAATATTTCAAGACACTTCAATATTATGGGGAGAAAATGCTTGAAATGCATAAATAAATAGAAGCAAGGTTTTTAAGGAAAGGTAATATGCTTTACTAGCTCAACTAATATTGCTGTGTGAGCTTCTGAGCAGAAGGGATTTGTGCCCAAAATGTATTCAGTTTCAAACTCAGGATTTCTGTTTAAGCCTGTAAAAAGGTTTGCATTGCCTCAAATTGCCTTTTCCTGGGAACTCATACCAATCAGCTGGGCTCATATTTCCTCTCCCTAGAGACTTTGCCACTCTCACATCCTTAGGCCATCACAGTTTGCAACAACATAAATAGCTAATTAACTTTTTACTTAAAAGTAAGAAAGCATTCAAGCTGGCATCCTCATCAGCTTGTAGAAACACTTCAGCTCTCCACCACAGCTCTGGCTTCAGACAACCTAACATGCAACTTAAAATATTTGCTGCAACAATATATTCCACCGTTATTGCACCGTATCTGTAGCTCCAGTCATAGGGAAGGCAGCACACAGAGATAATTTGCCCTATAATCACCCACTTTGCTACACAAGATCTTACAACCTGGTGAAACAAACACTAACTTATAAGAAATGGCAAGACACAAAACTTAATAATAATAGTCCAAACCCCTAAGAAGGTTCTTGAACATCTGTTCAGTCCTCAGCAGGACTGAGGAGACCCTGCCTGAGAAAAGCTCCCTGTAAAAACCCACCTCAGCAGCCCCACAGCTAGGGTAGATAGCTTTTAAGAAATACGAAGGTCCTCCTGGTCTCTTTAAAAGAGCAAGAGCCCAAGTGAGTCTACCAAGGACATCAGAAAAGCACAGTATGTTTGGAGACGAGCAGGCACACTGCAGGAGCTGGAACCACGTAAGGGAGTCAGAGAGACCGCCCTGCAGAGCCCAGGGCCCTACCTGGAGAAGGGGAGCAGAGAAGATGCCCCGGAGGGGGCATCCCAAAGCACCACCTCTCCTGCCTGCCCTCCTCCAGCCACGCTGCTGAGCACTGTCATTCTCAGACAGTCTGGAAATCTTGCTTTACTACACATACAAAATAAGATAACGCTTTTTTTGGCCCCAAAGCAACTCTCACAGCCTTTGCACGCAGGTTGTCTTCACACCTCACAGTGAGGCAGAAAACTCTGGCAGGTTTCCACCTCACCAGGCAGCTCAGCCACCTGGCCTCAGCCACGCTCCATACTTTTTTTGTGTTCTCTCCCTTTGCAGGATTTTTCCTTAGGGATGCTCTTCCCACCCTTCCCGGCTCTGCTCCCAGCAGTTCCTGCGCAAGGACCGACGTGGGACTAGCCAACGGCACAGAGGCAGGGAGCTGTCTGTAAGGGAGATGAAGCTGCCAAGAGGGGACAAGCTTGGCTTCCATGGACCTCCTCTCTCTGCTGGCAGGAGGGTGTCCAGCAGCACGGTACGGAGGCAGGGACATGTGGCACATAACCTGAACGAAGGCTGGGGTCAGCTCGGCTTAGTCCATTCAGGAGCCCTGCTGCGTCCCCAGTTCTCACAAATCAAAAAGTCAGCAGATCTGTCAAGAATGATAAAACCCAGCCACGGACCCTTAGACCTCTGCTTGTTATCAATTATGAGTCTCGCTGGCAGAACTTACAGGCTTGCTGTGAACAGGAAGGCCACAGCCATTTCTAGCAATCTGGTCTCTTCCAGGACCCCTAACGTCTCTCACACTTCCACACGTTTACCCTTGCAGCATGCCAATGAGACAGGAACCAAATGCAGAATTAAGGCAGGAGCTGCGGTTCCCATCCACGGTACCCAGCAGGCACCACATAACTCCTGGCCACTGTCTCCCATGCGGGGAGAAGACCCCTGCCTTAGACAAGGGTTGCTGTAGATGGCAGCTAAGGATGGAACAGGGTGCCTGAACACTGTCAAGTGCTGATGTCTTCAACCGGATTGTCCAGAGAGTTTTTGGTGGCTGAAGCTCCTGCTCCATCAAGCAGAAGCATGCATAGGTCCCCATGGCTGTACGAGCCCACCAGGAACGCACTCCTCTGAGCAGGGTCACGTTAGCTCCTGGACAGACACCCGGTGTAGCCAGGACCGCCAAGAGTTAGAGCTGGACTGATGGAACAGGTAGGGTTTAAACCCACCAGCTAAGAACGAGGCAGCCTGCTTCTTGTCTGGAGAACTCAAAGCAAGGCCCAAGGCTTGGAGAATGTGCTATGGTTTTGAACCACTTGCAAATGCATCTCTACTACTTTACTGCTCTTCAAACACTAGTAATGCGTGGGCAAGGAGGAGTCAAGCTTTGCCTTGTATTTGGCTTGATTTTCAAGAGCTTGTAAGACAAGATTACACCCAAAGATAGAGAGAAGATTTCGTTGTTGTTGTTGTTATTTTGTCTTATGAATAGGCACGCAATCTGGTATGCTGGCTGCAAAGGGGAGCCTGTAGTAGACTGCACTCTCCTTGCAGGCTGTTGTTGCATTTGGGTCAGACAAAAGGAGAGGATAGAGGGATAATAAAATCATCGCACTTTTTTTTTTCCTCCCCCACCCCCGGATTTTAGAGAACGAGCTAGAGAAGAAGCTTCTGTTAAAGCACACTTAACAAGCGACTCTGGTCTGCACCTCATGCGTAAGTGATTCTCTCATCTGAGTCCTGATCATCTCTGGAGAACAGCCTGCCAGAAGTACCAAAGGTGACAGATTTGTAGTGCATGTCTTGGATAAAAGCCTATCTTCTGCATAAGGTAGCTAAGAGACAATGCCTAAACTGAGCCTCGTCTTATTACCCAAAATGAAGACATTTTTTAGGCAGAAGAGCCCTGTTAGGTATTGTTTTGTGAAAGGGAAGGAAAAACAACCTGTCAGATGGAAGAGGAGGAAATATCAGACAAAGACTAAAGCAGCAATAGCAGAAAAATCTATAGGCTAAGTGAGGAACAGGATTCGGTCTATGCAAATACCTGGTTCTCACCTCGTTCTGTTATCTCAGTCGGCTCAATCCTGGGGCTAGGGACCAAGGGGAAGGTTTGCTTTTGTCCTTTTCGGTTTCATTTTTCAACCTAACTGCTCAGGTTAAACTGCTCAGGGGCACCACATATCTAAATTGTCAAAAGGAAAAATCATTAGCTTGAAGCCCTAAAGAAGACACTCTTGAGGGCTCATACCAGCTCCTGCATTACTGCCAGCATGCCACGCTCACTTCCCACCCCATATTAGAAACCTACCCCGTGCTTTAGCATCATTTTCTGAAGAAGCTGAGCACGAACTCATGAAAGAGACTCTGTCTGTTAAGCTCAATGGGAGGGGGAAAAAAAAAAAATCTCACATAAACGTAGTGAAGTTGTGTGCACTCCTACATATACCCAAGGAGCCTGCCACACTCCCTAGGAGTAACTTTTGTTTGTCGCAAGGTGGATCTGCAGTCTCTTTTCTCCTAAACCCTGACAAAACAGGCTGCAAGGCTGAGTTTATTGCTCTGTCTGGTATCTTCTCATTTGGCTCTAATCCCCTCCAATATACACACAATATTTCAAATGCTCTTGCAGAGATGGGGTTCTTCTGAAGACCTGACATTTTTATAGTCCTGGCAAGCCATCCATTTCTATTTAATTTAGTTCTTGACACAAATAGATATACACACTGAGATTTACATATGGGTAGACTGGCCAATATTTTCAGGCTTGCATGCCGAGGGGTGCATCTATACTGCAATCACTGGTATAACTATAAGCAGCATCAAGCTCCTCATGTTTGTTATCAGCAGCTAGACCGGGGGCAGCTAGCAACACAGCCACAACAGCACAGAGCCCCTCACAGGCTAAAAGCTACCGGCAAACCTGAGGAACTGCCTGCATTGCTCTTCAAGCTACTGCAACTGTTTTAAAACTCTCAGGTCTCCTTCTACAAAGCTGCAATCACAGCACAGACATATCCAGAATTAAAGGCCTAAGATAGAGGTTTTATCCATTCCGCACCCCACTACCCCTCAAGACGCTGCATAGACACAGCTCCCGCTTCCCCTTTGCATTTACAGTCTTGTTACCTCTGCTTGAGAGTTTTGGCCGTAGCTCCTCCAGACTGCTCATTAGAGTATGCAAAACCCCTACCAGCCACAGATGGAAGATCTCCTTGATGCCAGGACCTAGCTGGTGCCTACACCACCACAGCTACCTCTGTTATCACTGTGGCAGAGGTAGGGAGGGTTGGAGCAGGCAGCACTTATCTCTCCCCAGCTGGCATCAGTTAAGGCAGCCCCTGCCTGCTCCCACCTGGGCTGTGGGGTGAAAATCAGCCTTCAGGGACGTGGTGGGACGGTCTGCTCAGCCTCTTCTAAGTAGGTACTCTCTGGGTTGGTATTTTCATTTCCTATCTGAATATAAAATTGTTTTTTCACAGAGCTCTGTTGTGGTCCCAGGTGCAGAGCTCCATGGCTACAGGCTGGAGTTGACTTTCCCTGCTAGAAGCACTGCAATGGAAAGGGACAAAAGCAAAGGCAGAGAGCAGGTTCAGGAGGCTCGTGGCTGCATGGAAGATGGGTACATCAGTGATTTGCTAGGAAAAGTGCTGGACTGGCTTTGAGAAAAACAAAGAAATAGAGCTCAAAGCTGGGAAAGCAGAGATCTAATCAACATACTGCCTTCTTCACCTGTCCTGTGCCCCCATCAGGCAAGCCGAGGACTCCAGATGTAATCCCGAAACCCTGCCAGCGCAATTCAGAGTTGCCCTTCTCCCACAGCTCCTGGGGAGCACCCTCTGGGCAGCAGCCTTGCGTGGGATGCTGCGCACTGGCGTGCCTGCTTATTAGCAACCATTTCCTTGCATTGTGACCTTTACTGGGAACAACAGCACAGTGGAGGGTGACCAACCGATGAACACTTATTTCTTACTCACATACTGAGTGTTTTTACCCTGGCATGGGTGAATGTACTGAATGAGACTGAAAATGCACCTGGAGAGGAATGACCACAGGCACCAGTACCTGCTGGGGGCTGCCTGGCTGGAAAGCAGCTTGGCAGAAGAAGACCTGGGGGTCTTGGGGGTCACAAAGCTGACTGTGAGCCAGTAATGTGCCCTTGTGGCAAAGAAGGCCGATGATATCCTGGGCTGCATTAGGAGGGATATTGCCAGCAGGTCGAAGGAGGTGATCCTTCCCTTCTACTCAGCATTGCTGAGGTCACACCTGGAGTACTGTGTCCAGTTCTGGGCTCCCCAGTACAGGAAAGAGATGGACATAGAATCATAGAATTTCTCAAGCTGGAAAGGACCCATAAGGATCATCAAGTCCAGCTCCCTGCTCCTTGCAGGCCATACCGGAGAGAATCCAACAAAGGGCCACAAGGATGATTATGGGACTGGAGCATCTCTCCTATGTGGAAAGGCTGAGAGAGCTGGGACTGTTCAGCCTGGGGAAGAGAAGGCTCAGGGAGATCTTATCGATGTATAGAAATACCTGAAGGGAAAGTGCAAAGAAGATGAAGCCAGGCTCTTTTCAGCCATGCTCAGTGACAGTATCAGAGGCAATGAGCACAAACTGAAACACAGGAGGTTCCCTCTGAACATCAGGAAACTATTTCACTGTGAGGGAGACCAAGCACTGGCATAGGTTGCCCAGAGAAGTTGGGGAGTCTCCATCCTTCAAGACAGACAAAAGTCATCTGGACAAGTTTGTGGGTAACTGGCTCTGGGTGGCCCTACTTGAGCAGGAGGACTGGACCAGATGACCTCCAGAGATCCCTTCCAGCCTCAGCCACTCCGCCATTCTGTGAAAACCGTGAATAAGCAGGATGCTAATATGTCAAACGCTCTAGTACTTAGCAGTGTGAGATTCCTCCCTGCAATGGAGGGAGGGAATAACCATTCCCCAAAGAGCACAACAAACCAGAAACGGCCCAGCAATGGTGGCATATGCTGGGAGTACTGTGAGAAAACTATTAGAAGCAGAGTACGTGCAAGCTGATGCTGTGTCTGGGACTCGTGCAATGGCCTGTAAGATTCAAGCTGATGATAGCAATAATGTGTCTGGCTGTGAGCTCAGTTGCACTGGCCTGCATGTGTTTAATCAACACATCAGTACTTACCTCCTTCAGTCCTGAAAATGCTTGCTATCCTACTGGATAAACACAGGGAACGGTCTCCCCCCTGCTCACCTGATTCAATGACATGTCCACAGGGGAAAGAGGATTGGTGACCCCTGTTCTGAGACGGATTAAACCACTGGCTGGACTTCCACAAGCAGATTAAGGGAAACGACTGCCTATCCCTCTGCTCTGAAAGGAAAATACACCCTGCTCGTTATGGCGGCTGAAAATTGTTGAGAGAAAAGTCAAACCTTGCACTCCTGGGATCTTGAACTAGAACGGCCAATGCAGAGCGGTAAAAGGGTGCTAAATATTTCAGTGATTGAAAGAACATGAAGGCCAAGTTATTAAAAATCCATATGGCAGACAGTGGCTCTTAGACCGTGATCTGTGGGGCACCAGTGGCCTGCAGAGCATCCCTACGTGGTCGCCAGACCGGCTGCTGTCGCAATGGCAAAGCATCTGTCACTTTTTAAACAGCAACCTGCCCTGCTCTTTCGACTCCCGTCCAAGATTCACAGAGTTTCCCAAGACTATTTTTGACCAGCTGGGCTAAAAGACAGCCTGGGCCTGTCTGTCTGCACTAGACTCTCCTGCGGCTTCTTTTGATGGCTGATTTGAAACGTGTAAAGGGAGACACAAAAAACACCAGGCAGAGGACTACGAACCATGCAGGGAGCACTGCAACCCATCTATCAAAGGGTTTGTAAAGAAAGTAAGCAAATAGTGTAAGC
>NW_009592764.1:52638-56811 GCF_000690535.1 Cariama cristata
GCAGGGTGCTCTAACCAGGCAGCTGTGCCCACTGCTCTGAGGAGATTTTCACCTCGTACTCTTCCTATGATGTTCGCTAATATTTCCTTTCTGGATAATTAGCCCTGGCATTGTATTTACCTCAGGGAAGGAACGGGGTCAAGAACTGAGAGGCTGGAAGAGGAATGGAAGATGATGATGAAGCTAAAAATGTCAAGAGGACTAGCTCAAGGAAATCCCCCGTTGCCATCCTGGCGGATGATTTTCAAAAGCAAAAGAAGAGGAATTCCCAAACCCCCTTCATTTTCAGCTCACTTTGAAGAGCTCCCTTACACGGTTGTCTTGAATAGATGAATCTCTGATAGACAAACCTGACCTGAAATCTTGGAAGAACAAGGTCTCTTATGTTTCTTTAACTTCAGGGCCAGAAAATCCACATGAGCAGCCTTCATCTATTCAGGCTCTGCAAGTGCCTTCCAGCCCTTCATTAAGCAACGTGACTAACGCCTGTCACGTGTGCTTTGTTATCACTCCCATCCTCCCCGCGGGCTCTGGATGCAGCACAGAGTTTTGTCTTGGTATGGCTTAGTGGTTTTCTTTTTCCACGGTACTTGGTGCTGTGTGGTCCTGTGGGCTGCAGCAAGGCACAGGAAGGTACCCTGCATTTGGAGAGGGAGGGGGCAATGTCTGGGCAAGTCCCTTACCCCCGTGCAAAGTCACTCCACTGCCTGGCATGGGCTGTGCACAAGCATCGCAATAACGTGTTATTGACCCTGAGCATGAGATTAGTGGGATATGTTTCTTGCTGGAAGAGAGGATACCTACTCCTAACAAGCCAGATGATGTGGCAAACACCTCACATGCCCGAGCACAACTGGCAGTGGGCTAATCTCACCTGGTGCATCAAAACCAGCCAGCTCAACACTAATTCCTGAATCTCCTTCCTGATACGCGTCATTCTAAATCAGGTCTCTGAATGAAGTCAGGGCTGTTAAGAAGGGGATCTATCCATGGGTAGCATGTAAAGGGTTTCGTTTCTTTCTTCTCTGCGTGGGCAAACAGTGTCGTGAAAATCTCAGCTACTTTGATTTGGTGACTGGAGGCACTAGGTGACCTTATCTCTCAACCAATCTTTGCAGTGGCTCCGTCTCCCTCCCTCTCCGTGCAAGGGATGGCAGAGCAGTGCCGCTGGCAGGCACAGTGAGTCAGCAGCCCCGCATCTCCTCTCACATGGAAATGCTTCCACTCCCACCGCCTTGCTGCTCACAGCTTTGCAACTGAGACAGGGTACCCCAGCTTTGACAAAGAAAATGCCTTACGAGGAGGCAGGTCCTCTCATGCAGCCAAGACACCAGTCAAAATTGCTCTCTCTGGGCCAGGGTATATGTAGAGAGCCGGTCCCGACGGCAGGCAGCCTGCAGGCTCCCCTCTCCAGTCGCCAGGGACATGAGCCACCTTTCCTCCTCCTCACAGAGCCTGTAGGGCTCTCCAGGCGATGGTGGGATGGTCATGCAGTGTTTCTGAGAAGTTGAAATCAGTCAGTGAATGGATAGTGTTTTTTGAGTTTCTCAGCCAACGCTCTTGGGAGTAAAATGTTATTATAGCCAGGAAAAAAATGCTCTCTGAACTGTTGTTGCTAGCATCTGAACTGAACTCCACTCCTGAGACTTCAAAGGAATTTCTTTAGCTTTTTAACTTTTCACCGCTCTTTGCATTTCCACACCTGGACAGTGAAAAGGCTAAGTAGACTAATGCTGTTTTCACAGTGTGCGGATCGTGTTCAGCATCATCCTGGTAACACCAGGCCTCTTGAAGTCAAGTTCCAGCCTCAGCCTCTCTGAAGAGGCCTGAACTCGTTTAAACACTCCAATTCTGGCTACGCTTTTAATCAGACCCTTTGAGATCACCTTTAGGGCTCGCTGCCTTTGTTCTGCAGTCAGGAGCCCATCCCACCCCTTTATGCCGCTCTGACTTCAGCCATCGTCAGTGGCTCTTTTCAGACCGAGCAGCACTACCCGGTAAGGACCCAAACCAAGGCTTCCGTATTTGCTTTGCATGGTACCAGCTAATCCTGCAATAATGAGGCCCCCACTGCATTTCCATCACAGCTCAGCCACCGGGCATCCCTGGTCCTCTAATGAGGATGTTTCTGAGAGAAGGTGGGCTGAACTCTGCCCCATCACTGATGGTGGTGGTGTGGCTTTTTGCCTACCTCTCTTGATGTTCCCTATGAGGCCTGAATGCCTCTAAAAGGAGTTGACTCCCCTGACGGATCTCTGGTTTCACCTCCTCTCCAGGCTGGCAACCAGACAGTGTCCTTTACTGGCCACTCAACTTCTCATCAACGGAGATGTCACCAGGAAAGAACACTCCTTTGTATCTTGCATAGGAGGTGTTGAGAGTCTCGTAACATTGATTCAAGGGAATATTCACCACAGAATTACACATACTACTTCCAAGTAGTTCATACTCGTTCTTACCGACTTTGTCCACACCAGAAATTGTAGTAGTTTAATTAAAATGGGGTTAAAACCTGATAGGCTTAAACAGGTGTAAACCACAGTAGAGACACTGAGTAGATCCCTAGCTAACATATATGTTTAAAGAAACGACATAATTAGTTAAAAATTTGTTCCTTGGTGTACACACAAGTCACAAGGCTAATCTAGTATTAACATCCAGATTTGCAAAAAGCAATAACCTGTTTAAGGGCTATTTGTGCTAGATCTGACTGCTGATCACCCTTTTAAATTTAAACAGCATATTATGATCACTATTAGCAGAAATGGCTATATAAAACATAAAGCACATTAAAATATTCCCATCAGTCTTTAAAGATCCCCACTATACTTTTGAAATTCATATTGGCCTCAGAATTCAACTTTACATACCCATCCCCTGCTGTAAATTCACTCCTGAAATCAAATCTGTCAGTGGCATGGAGTTTAATTTGATCTTGTGACACTCTCCAGTATTTGCTACTATGCTAACACATTACATTCCGGACAACATATTAAGCTGTGATGTAACATCAGGGTCACACAGACATGACTAAGAAGCAATATGAGAGTCCACAAGTATCCTGATTCTTCGCTGCCACCCGTGCTTTGAGTTATTCATATTCTGCAAGGGCAGAAAGATGATACGGATTTCTGCTTAGAAGCCTGAACCGTGGTGCGCTAATCAGACGCCAAAGGTCAGTTTTAGCCTAGCACAGAGGTGACTGCTGAGAAATCACCCAGAAAACTCCAACCCAGAGGGCTGGGGTGGAAAAGAGAGAGAGATGCACCTGGCGTTCAAGTACAAGCACCCCAGGGGCCGCACATAGAAACCTTTGGCAGCTCATAAAAAGGAGTCATCTACACATACGCCTACTCATCCCCGTGGTGCAGACTTCCACATAAGAGGTAGTGCTTCTCTATAGTACAAATGATAGGTGTGGAGATACACACAGCAGTGCATGCTAACAGAGTGTACCAACACTGATACCTACACGCTTAAACATCATCCTCACCGGGAGACACGGGATCTGCTGCCTGCCCACGCTAGTTCCTCCAGGAGAGGATGTGCCGGTGTGCCAGCCTGCGGTGTCTTCGGCGGCAGCATCACCCACTGATGGGTGAAGGATGGGGATCAGCCTAGGGCTGGGGGTGAACATTAGGCAGAATAACTTCTTTCCTCCTTGTTCCTGTCCAGGAAGCCAGAGTGGAGAGCAAAGGAGGGGAGGAGGAGGCAGAAGGACCCTGGATCCATTAAACCAGGTAGCCTCCGTGAGCTGGGCCTTGGATAGGGTGGTGGGAAACTTGCGTATTCAGAAAACCATCCATTTGGCCTAAGGTCTGAGGACTGAAACCAACAGCTGGAGAGAAAAATGAAGGAGTCTGTGAGGTCTTTATGGTATAGACCCACCCACGCTGCAGTTACACTCAGATGGAAGGGCTGAAAGACAACAGCTTGGTACCACTGTACAGATGGTGTCCCACTGCTGCTCCACCCTTCTTGGTGGGAAGGAGAGGGACAGGTCTGAGCCACAGAAAAGGAACTACACCTCTGTGCTGGTTTTGGCTGGAGTAGAGTTCATTTTCTTCATAATAGCTGACATGGGGCTATGTTTTGGATTTGTGCTGGAAAGAGCGTTGGTAATACAGAGATGTTATCATTATTTCTGAGCAGGGCTTACACAGGGTCAAGGCC
>NW_009592765.1:0-10324 GCF_000690535.1 Cariama cristata
TCCCCGCTGCCGGGCAGCGGTGGGGGCGGCGCGGTTACCCCTCCCTGCGGGCCTGCCGCAGAGCCCTTCGTGCGGGTAGGGAACGAGCTGAATAATTGATAAGGTGTCTGCTGGTCGTTAGAAATAGATCGTGTGTCGTGCTTAGAGGTCATCGCGGCCCCCAGTATTGGTGGTAAATAACCGCGTTTTCAAGTAAGATGCCTAAATCCAACCTGAGCTTACTTCAGCCCTCCTGGATTATTGGTGGGTTGTCAGTTCAAAGCCATTTCCTTCCTGGGTAGGCTGGAGGTGGTAGTGGTGCTTGTTGTGTCTAGAGTCTGAACAATGAAAAAATGCTAAAATGATTTAATGCTAAAGGATTCATTATCGCAATAAATGTCACAAGTGGAAAGGTGGTGCATTTCCATTACCTTTGCAGACAAATTTCAGTTGGGAGGAAGGGAAAAAATGACTATATATGCTTTTGTAACCTAATTGGGGTAGTTGACTGTGAGGAGAGCTTCTAAATAATTTCATTTAATTCTTTCCCATCTAGCTAAACATCCAGAGATAAAAGCATTGATGAAGCCAGACTACAACTTGATCTGGGTGGTTGTGCTGATGGTTCTTGCGCAGTTGACTGCATTTTATCTAGTTAAAGACTTGGACTGGAAATGGGTAATCTTCTGGGCATATGTTTTTGGAAGCTGTATTAGCCACTCCATGACTTTGGCCATTCATGAGATCTCTCACAATAGTGCTTTTGGCAACAGCAAAGCAATGTGGAATCGATGGTTTGGAATATTTGCCAACCTCCCTCTTGGTCTCCCGTACTCCATATCCTTCAAGAGATACCACATGGATCATCATCGTTACTTAGGAGGTGATGGAATCGATGTGGACATTCCTACCAACTTTGAAGGCTGGTTTTTCTGCACCCGTTTTAGGAAGTTCATATGGATTGTTCTTCAGCCTTTTTTCTATGCGATTAGACCTCTCTGCATCAATCCCAAACCGATTACTCGACTTGAAATAATCAATTTGTTGGCTCAGTTTTCCTTTGATATTGTGATATATTACTTATGGGGAGTCAAATCCACTTTTTACATGCTTGCTGGTTCAGTACTTGGACTTGGGTTGCACCCAATTTCAGGACACTTCATAGCTGAACATTACATGTTTTTAAAAGGACATGAGACTTATTCCTACTATGGGCCACTTAATTTGCTCACTTTTAATGTTGGCTATCACAATGAACATCATGATTTCCCCAATATTCCTGGCAAGAGCCTTCCACTGGTAAGTTTATTTCCAGGGTTATTACTTTTTCTTAAAATAAACCTTACTTTAAGTTGAAAAATCAGGTAGAACACTGATAGAAGAATGGAAGTTGGGAGATAAAAAAACAAACAAAAAACCCCCAACCAACCAAAAAATCACACCTGAGAACAATTCCTAAGTTGGGTGATGAAGATGGTAATTACTTGCCATTTTAGTGGTATCCTGAACAAGCTTCTGGTATGCTGGCTGCTCAGGCCTCTTCCATAAAAGGAGAGGGGAGGAAACGCATGTCTTGCGCTTTGCACTAACTTTAGTTTTCTGTAATTACAACCAGCCTTCTGATTTCTTCAGTTTGGAAGTATGCAGGAAACTAGTTAAGAAGTTGCAAATAACTTCAGAGATTTGTTGGCTCTGTCCTTGAAACCTTAAGGACAGTATTGTAATGCATGCTTATTATTCAGTCTCTTCTACCACTGACATTCTCAGGTGGGGAAAAGAGAGGGTTTGAGGTACTGCTAATGTTTGTTGTACTGTTGACAAATGTTTAATAGCTTTCTAGTTTGGAGCAGCTCAGTTTCCTCTAGTGAGAACCTTTGAACCTTGAGTAAGTATCAGCTGTACATTGACAGAATTAAGGCTTCAAAGCCAAGACTTAGACCTGTCACACCTGCCTGAGTAGCAGATGTGAATTTTCAAACTAGTTTCTCCTCACTTCAATCTCTGCTGGTTTCTTTTAAGCAGCAGCTTAATTCTCATTATATACATATTTTCCAATGGGAGCATAGGAACACAGGCTTCCAGGGTTACACCTAAAACTCATCTTCAGTGAAAAGTGTCTTTCATCAGACACTACATTTGCAAATTGACAGCAGCTGTGGTGTTGGTCTTGTAGCTTTGTTGTTGCACTTGGTAATAGGAAGACCTTATAAGCTTGTACCTTTGGTGGAGTCTAAACTTGATCGTTATTTCTGTTGTCAGTGGTGGAACTGTAGATGAAATAACTTCTCTAGCACTTTAGCAGGGCAGTTAAATTCTGTAATTGGTGTGTTGAGACTTTGTTTTTGTGGGTTTTCTTGTTTTTTCAAAAAGGACATGATGATTTCTTATTCATAGATTTAATCTTTCAAATACAGCTCAAGTTTGCTTTAACTCACCTTTGATACCTAGATCTGTGCTGGTAAACCAGTATTTCACTTCTTGCACCAGTACTTAAGTTGTAAATAAGGAATGGTTTTGGTTTTTTTTTTCAAGTATTTAACTGCAGAGGTAAATACCCGGCTCTGCTACAGGACTCTTAATCCCCTGCTCTGATAAGAAAACAAAGCCTTCTTTTAGAACAGCGTAGTTAATTTGATTGGACTGGACTCTGCTGTGTGCTAAAGATCACTGAAGTACTGAACACTTGATTCCAGCTGGGGTACTGGTGAGCTGAAAATAATTACTGTTGAATAAA
Organism: Cariama cristata; assembly: GCF_000690535.1. Lineage (NCBI taxonomy): Eukaryota > Metazoa > Chordata > Aves > Cariamiformes > Cariamidae > Cariama > Cariama cristata. The sequence continues at coordinate 2,714 of NW_009592765.1, forward strand.
AGTATACTGGCTAGATGCAGTATTCTATAGGTGTGAAGATGGATCAAAACGATCTTCAGCTCCAAGCCAGGCATGTAAATATCTTGGGTTTGATTATACAGATGAGTATTTTTCCTTCTGTCTAAAGCTATGGAATTTAGTGAAAAATCAGTTTTATTCTGTTCAGGTTTTCAAGGCTTTAGGTGGTTGGCCTTAAATATCAGTAAGGATATCTGACACTCCAGCTCTTAGTGGTCTGGTCATCATGTACATCTGAGAATAAACTCTTTGGAAGTGGTTTATATTCGTTCTGTAATGTCTGTCTTCAGAAACAAGATGTTCCTCAAAAATAGATATTTTTCTTCTGAGTGCTGAGGTTTGAAACTACATGTAAAAATAGCTGTGTTAAACATCTCTTCCTAGAATTTAACAACAGCCTTTTTAGTGATACTCGTGTATCTGAGTCATCAGTGAACTGAGTCACCCACTTCCACTAGCAACCAAACTGCTTTCTTTTGTCAGCTATGTCATTCCGTAGGTAGCACAGTGAACAGACTTCAGAGTTAGCAGAGTTTGTTCTGCTTAGCTTCAATGTTAAAGTTTCACATGAAGTCTATTTAACAACCAGGGAGTTGCTTTTTCCTTCAAGAAACTTTCACATTGTGGCATTTGTAGCCTTTCCTGTAGAATCTCCCATCTAAAATTAAACTTGTAGTGCTCTGCATTACGTTACAGGTTGAGGATTGTAAAGTTGGTGCTAATATAGTAAATAAACCTTGTATCTCTTCTTTAGGTGAAGAAAATAGCAGCTGAATACTATGACAACCTGCCACAATATAACTCTTGGATAAAAGTACTGTATGACTTCGTGATGGATGACACAATCAGCCCATATTCACGCATGAAAAGGCAATTAAAGGGTGAAGTGAAGCAAGATTAAACTTCTGGCAACCAAAAAACTTTGAAATGTCTGCTTGCTTTAAAAGTGGCTGGTATAAGTAAGGTCTCTTGCTAAAGCTGTTCACCAGGGTCCTGAATTAAGATCTACAGCAACACAGCAATGCATCCTTAAGGATTTTGTAGCAGACTCCTACCAGCTATAACATTCCTTGCAGTCCTCAGATTCATTGGTTTAATGTGTCTATGTTTGCCTAAGGATCAGTGTTATATACGCATAATGCTAAATCACTTTGTTACAGAATTTACTTTGGCAGGTGTTAAATCTATATAAAATATCTGTCTGACTCTTCAATGTTTTAAAAGTTCTCAATGTAGTACACTGCCCACAACATGCTATTTAGATGACTGTAGTGTTAAAATGCTGTACTTGCCTATTAATTCTAAACTAACATGATCTGTTAACTTAAACCTTCTGTTGAACCTGTTTCCTAACTTATGGATGGAAGAACTAAATTTGCACAGAAATGTTAAGTCTGCTTTTGTTAAAATATGTAACATGTCATTTGAAGCACTGCTTTAAAGTTCTACCTTTTCTACTGAAAGTACCTTAAAGGAGCAATCTATCAGAATGAAACTGGCATCTTCGAGATGGTTTGTGTGACTTCTTTGTAGAAAGGTAGGGAATTCACGGGTATTGCCAGCTTTGTGGGTCCCCGCCTACTGCCTGAGATGCTTGTGTTAGCATGTAGCTTGAGCAGCTAACACTTAGAATTGTATTGTGCAAGCCACTGATTAGGTTTTCTCATGTTGGAAAAATCTTCTTACAGTTTGGGGTTTTTCTGATCTGCAAAGAAAAATGATTAGGCTTGTCCTAATTGGTTCTGCTGTTACCAGAATGCTCAATCTGTACTTTCATTTGTTTGGAAACTTGGCTTGTATGGAAAACTGAATCAGTTGAGGCTGATACTGATCTGGCAAACAAGGGTAGCTACAACCACTGACAACTCTACCTATTAAGCATATTAGTCATTTGTGTAAACAGAAAGGTGTTGCTAAATGATCTTTCTTGTTGTCCCCCCACTGCCCCAACCTACAGTACCCTACATAAACACTTGTTTTTCTTACATATTAAAATGTGGTGAGAGCACAGGTGGTGATACCAAATTTCCTGCTTAAGAAGTTTTTAAATTGGGAACAGAGAAGGGATAGACTTGCTGAACACTGAAGAATCCCTACATACCTCAGCACAGTATATTTGCCTTCTGTCATATAATGCATTGATGGCCTTAAGCTGTCAAAGATGGCTACAAATCACCTTTCAATATCAAATGGTGATCCTATGGTATGTTCTTCACTTATCTGAAATACAATATCTGATGAAGGTAGAGGTCTTAGCTGCTCTCCACACTGGTCTGCTGTGTGTAACTTCATTTTTAGATGCTGTCAACTCCTGCATCTTGGTGTTTTGGTTTTTTGTTTGTTTGGGTTTTTATGTAACTTCATTTTTAGATGCTGTCCACTCCTGCATCTTGGTGTTTTGGTTTTTTTGTTTGTTTGGATTTTTTTGTCCTGGAAGAAGCTGAGTGCCTGAGAAGAATGTGTGGTACATCTTAACCCTTGCTTGATTGCAGTCCTGTTTTTAATGTGTGTTTGGTTTAAGTGTGGGCCATTATCTGTGGTAAGTGATAGAAATGGTATGAAAGTGTGCCAACCACTTACAAAGTGATTTCATTATGATGCCAGTAACATGTCAGCTAGCCAGCATGTTGCTCAGGGTAGAGTGTAATGTCAAAATATACTTTATCCAGTATTTTTACATGTAATTAAAAAGCAAAGATTAAAGTAATATTGGGTGAATTTTTGACCGGTTGCCTTATGCTGAAGGACTTAAGCTTTAGAGAAACTTGGTATTTTTAAAGCAGATGCTCTTCTATTGAGTGGTGGTATAGATGAACTGTAGAGAATCATTGCCTTTCCTTTCTACTCGGAAGAAAACTGACTCTTGTTGAAAGACTCGGCTTAACAAGTTGTGAACCAGTTTCTTTTTAAGCCACTTCTGCATGACCGCTCAATTTAAGAAGTGAAAGGTGGAATTAAATCTCTTCAGTGTAGATGGCTTACCATAGCTGGATGAAGGATGTGAAGTGTCTTCGAAAGTGTTATGGCTGAAAGCTAAAGTTTAAGAAGTTCAGTTATCCTGATGATAATGTAGATGACAGATGAATGATAGATGAATACTTAAGATAACCCGAGTTCGAAGTAAAAATTTTATACTTAGGCTTAGTTATCTACTTCATGGAATCACTGATGCCCCTTACTGTCCTCCCAGTGGGCAGTGCAAGTATGAATTCCTGCTTTTAAACAGGACTGAAGTTGCCAGGTCTTGTATAAAATTGCAGATTTTGCTTTAAAGCATTCTGACTTTGATCTTCCCTTCCAACGCTGATTATAAATACACTATTTTCGCTTTAAGAGCTGTAGAATAGCTGGAAATTCTGGGGGAGATACCTATGCTTGCAGTAATCTTTCTGAAAGATCTGCTACTGGCTACTTACTGGAGAACACTTACTGGACTAGGTTAATCTGAGCCAGTGAGACTTAAGTTTGGATCTAAACCATGGTCTGATTCTTGCAAGCCTTGGTAACTACCATTCTCGGGTATATAATTCCTGTGTAATACACAAGAGACCTTGGCATCTAACTTCGGTAGTGGGGATTGTGTCAGAAGCAGATCATCTGAAAGTTAACCTATATTGCAGCATAGTTTCATCCCTAAAAAAACACCCCACAAACGGTTAGAAGCATTTCTGAACCACTAGTAAAAGGAATTAGGATCAGCTGGGCTACTTTGAAATATTCTAAATGAATAACTAGTTTTCTGCAGTCATCATGTGGTGTTTAGTCCAAAGGCATGGCACAGAAATAAGAAACATTAAATTTTTTCTAAATACATAGGAACCATCTAGTTATTGTTTTTAAGGAATTAAGTCATTTTCATTAATGCTTTTAAAATATATATGGCAGAAACAGGTTTGTATAATTTTTGAAATATTGTCTCTGAAAGTTGGAGGGAGCTTTGATGAACCAGTGAAGAACAAATTAAACCTAAAGAGCATTAAGAACCCTGACAGTTAACCTAATTATTTTTTTTATAAATCCATTCAAATGGAATGAGTTAACAAGCATGTAGACAGGCCAAAGTTAGGATTTGTTCCTTTTTGTGTAACTAAAGCATCTTACTAGCTTGTCAGTTTGGCAAACCTCTCCTTTATGTGAAATCAGCCAGGAGTTTCACTGTCAAAATACAGCCGACTTTGGGTCAGCTGTGTTAAACATGTCATCCGAGTATTTTAGCTGCAGTTAAATTGTGCAGAGCTCTGAATTGCCTTCAGGGCTTTCGGGGCAACATACAGTTTTCAGAATAAACTGCCCTGCATGGCTTTTAACACCCCCCCAGTTATTTGAAGCTGCTTAAGTGGAATAAGTAATCCGTCCTGGAATCTGATTGTGCTAGGCATGACTTTTCTCACAGGACAGGCATGGGTGTATTCCTCTTTCGAAACAGCCCTTGCCTCTGGCATTCTTGTTTTGCTGTTGAACCTGTCTGCTCCACAACAGTGGCCAATTAATACGGGTTAAGTGGGTGCATCTTTCTGGCTACAGAGCTCCATACTTTCAGATTCAGGGCAAGATTTCTTACTTGGAACCAGAGGTCAGTTGAAAGGTAGTTAAGACTTTTGGTTCTGTGTCTCAGCATTCTTCTGGGTAAGTCTTTAAATGTAGCCAGCAAGCATACAACATGTACTGTAGAGTCTACAGATGTTGAGCAATGGATCTATTCTAGGTAAGGGGACACTTAGATAATGTGCTTGGTGGTTCACCTCTGCCTCCTTGGCATTTATTCTTTTATCAGATGAAGTGGCATGCCATGGTAAACTTGAAGCTGTTTGTTCCTTATTTAATGATGAGGTGCAACAGCCATAATGTCAGTGCTGTAGATTGCAGGCTGCCACACTAATCCTGTTAGACAAACAACAGGAGAAAAGTTGCTTTCGGGTAGTAAGCTTGCATGATAAAGTGGTCCGAGACAGTTTTTGGAAAGCATACTCCTCTGTAACTTGAAAGTCTCAAAGGACTTAAGGCAAAGCAAGTTCTGCTGTTTTGGCTCGCAATGGTGAAGCACAGGACCCACTTTTCGGTCTGCCAAGATAGCTTCTGCAAGGTTCTAGGAAAACGAATCTGACAAAAAGGTGTCGAAATCGTGTAGATAATGCCTTTCGCAACCTGCAACTCTACTTATGCAATTATCTCTTCTCAATGAAAGCTTCTATTTCACAAGCAAGCCTGCAGTTCTATATAAGACTTTAGTGAGGACAAAGATGTGGGAAAAGTTTCATATTGAGCCAAGAATGAAGACAGCTTTTTTTTTTCCCTGCTGCTGATAGTTCCCTGCACTGCCTCTGACCCCTATCCATGCTTCAGTTAGCATCTAATATGCTCTGGAGTGGAATCATCATTGTGACTTAGCTATATGGCTAGCCTCAGGAAAAGGGGGAGAAGAATGGCATGATGAACAATTTCTTGATCTTGTCACAGCAGAAACAAGATGACTAGAGGGAAAATCTCCTCCAGGCATGTCTGCTCGGAGGGGCAGTAGCTGCATATGCAGAATGAAGTAATGGTCTCTGTATTGCCTGAAAAGGTTTGTTCCTTAAAGCAACTCCCATTTTCTGCATACAAGAGACCTTGCATTTTATTTCTTACCAAGTTGGTTTTTTTAGTGGTAAGTACTATAGCCTAAGAAGAATTTCCCACAAGAAAAAGTGGCCGTGTGGGTGCAGCACTACCTTGTGTGAACAGTCCAATAGAGTTCAGTTGCCTACCGATCTGCTCCTTGACGCACGTGTAGCCCAGACAAGGTAAGCAAACAGGATAAGGACACTTGACTGATCTGACTTTTTCTGCCTTTTAACTTAGAGATTTTCTTGTAAATTCAAACCCTCCTGCACCCCACTTCCTCTTCCACTATCATATGTTAAGAAGAATGATCATCAGACACCTTGTATATTAAACATATGTTTTGTGTTGGAACTCTTGACAAACTATATTGTTACTACTACTTGTAGTAACAACAGTATTACTATTCTACTTCAATAGTATTTCCTCCTTAGTCTTGCCTTGCAAGTCCTACCTTGCTCTCTTGCTCTAGATATATGTACACAGGAGTAATACCATCATAAGAGGAAAGGAGGAGAAAATTCTTAGGTGAATGTGCTGGGGCTTGAGGACTTTATGCCTCCATAAACTCATCAACTGCAGCTATCCTTAAGTATGGTAGCAGGATTTTCTTCTCTATATCCATAAAGGAGAAATCATTCATGTGGTTATTTTCAACTGAAAGAGTGGCTTGCTTGCCACTTTTTTTTTTCCAAGAAAGGATGACAAGTATTTCTAAATTCTATCACTGAAGTTGTATCACAGTTAGACCTTTTTTAATTCCTGATGTGAGTTTTTATATGTAGCTTGTTTTGAAACCAATACATGCCACAGGCAGGTAAAAACAGTGAAAGTCTTTAGAATTACCATATCTAAAGGTAGAATGGATGACAGTTTCAAAACTGGGATTTGAGGTATCATGCAATGTTTTTATGGGGCTCCTGCTTGATTCTTTTTTCATTGGTCAGCTCTCAAACACTCAAGTGAATTGAGTGTATTATTGTACTGAAAGAGTTCACAGCTTACTTTCACACAGTTGTAGCTTCCTACAAAGCAAAAACCTTTTATTTAAGAAAGGTGATAAAAAACTGTAAAATTGTAGATAAAGAGCTAAAACAGCAAAAAGTTTGTTACATAGGTAGTTCTTATATAGCTCTGCACATGACATCTAGGTATGATTTTACATTAAAATTAGTCACCTAACTGGTATGTACTAATTGCATTGCCTCACAGTAATGAACATCCACAAGTGAAACTACTCCAAGATAAAATGACGATCCTTCATCTTGAATTTCTGGGAATCACGGTAATTCCTGAAGCTCCAAGCCTGATTTACAATTACAAGCAGACACATCTGCTTTACATGCAGGGACTTCATTTATTAGTCATACGGGCTGCAACTTGAGTTACTGAGTCTCAGGCTCCCCTAGAAGAAGGAGGGAACATCATACAATGTTGTGCAAAAATCACAGTGCTAAGTGCAAGCTGCCATGAGTGTCAGTATTTTTAAAATGCAAGTCTGTGGTGATTAGTTATTTGTAGTAGTATTCCACATTTACTTCTGTGGAAAAATGTGCAAGATCTTTTGTCAGATGGCAATTCAGAGAGGAATCTAAGATGTAAGGCACTATTTGCTCTCAAGGCAAGGTCAGTCTTAGATCAGGTTGCTCAGGGTCACATCTAGTAAAGCATGGCAATTTGTTTAATTATGATTTGAGTAGGAGATTAAATGATCTCTTCCCTCTTAAATGTTTAAGTAGAGGAGGTGCTTACAGAATAAATGTTGCTTACAAAAACTATTTTACTGTTTTTTATATGGAAATTTTATGACTTTAAAAATTATTTAAAGTTTGGTGTTACCAAACTTAAAAGACCTTCTATGAAATTTGCTACCAGAAATTTTCCATCTCCTTTTCTGATCCTTGACTGATAGTTGCAGTGCTTTTAGGAAGAATAAGACTGATCAAAGATAGGAACTGAAATTAATGATGAAAGAACTTTGTAGAATGATGACAG
>NW_009592765.1:10380-12952 GCF_000690535.1 Cariama cristata
GTTGCTCAGTATCTGTCATATTTCAGTGTTTTGTCTTAACTCAGATACTTCCCAGTTTGTTGATGCTGAAAGTTATGACCCTCTTTCCGAGATGGAATTTCTTAGTTTAAAAAAACCCCCACAACTTCAGGCTCTTGGCCTGTTTCTTAAAACGAATATTTTCCTTCCTCCAGAGGATATCAAAACACTTGAGTTAAAAAATTCAAATCCACAATAGATTTTTTGTTGTTGCAGATTTGTCTGTTCAAAAAAAAATAACTAAGAACCAGCTTGTTAGATAACTCTTACTGTCTCAAATGTTTCTTAGGTGGCTGTTAAATCATAATATCATAGCGCTTCTCAGATTTCCAAACTTTACTCTCTCCTGGGTAACTTTAAGACAGCTTGCCTTCTGGGGATAGTTGCTTTTGATAAGGTGAAGGGGAGCTGTTAGAAGCTCTGAGAACCTGTGCCGGTGCAGTCATCATATGTCACTGTATTTGGGAGAAGCATGACTAATGGTACGATAACATACGGTGCAGTACTTTTCCAGCATACTTTCACAGCTCTGTTCTCCCAGTAATTCTTCTTGTTTCTTGAAAACAGCTATTTTAATTTATGGTTGAAAACAGCTCTTTGAGCTGTGTAAACATTTTGAAGGGTTAGCCTCTCTGCCTCTGAGGGATTTCTTATTAAGGGTACCAAATATATCAGAATGGTATTAGCTCTTTAGCACTAAAAGCATTCATTTCTAAAATGTAAATGGTGACAAGCAGGAAGTGTGTATTGTATCTTTTATTCTGGAAATAGTTAAATTAAGAGGGATGGTTTAGAGCAGTAGGTTATGATGACATTTTTTCAGGTACAGTTTAAAAAGTCAAGAGATTTAGTAGAGCTTCTTTCCAACATGTCTCTTGAAATCAGGTACAAAACTTTCCACCGATGTAGAGTAAGTCTCTTGGGAATTGTCCAGATATATCACCTGCACAGTGACTGACGCAGTTCTTCGTACATTATTTGATCCTAACAGTGCCAAGACAGGAGGAAGAAAATACTTCAGACAGTGGTAAAAAAAATCATGCAGTGTGTTAAATAATACATATAAATCACTTTTAAAAAGTGAAACAAACCAGATATATGAGCCACTAGCTATATTTTAAAACATTTACAAACAAAAACCTAAATAAGGCAAAACCCCACTACCCTGGCTCATAAATGAAGTTCTCCAGTGACAGTCACCAATGACAGGTAATCAACAGAAGCCTTTGGCAGAGTTCTTGCAGTTCATATTGCTATGCTAGGTTTAGATCGCATCTTCATTAAGAAGATACTGCCCTCTTTACCAGTGGAGATGCTGAATTGACACTTTACTGCCCCATCTAGTTCTGCCAAAATGAACAGATAAGATCATCTTTTGCTAGTCTAACTTACTCAACTGTAACTGTTCCTTAATCCTTTTCACTAGTCACTCAAAATGACCGTTTTGAGGAACAGAATACTTAGAGATGTTAACTTCCACTGAAATAACTGGCTTCAGAAGGTGATGTCTGTCCATAGCTTTAAGAACAACTTATTTTGGTTTGTCTGAAATCAACCAATTAAACCATAAGCAAGTTGACTGAACTCAGAGATGTGTATGGGAGGGAAGAGAAGAGTTAGAAGCACTAAATCAGTGAGATGCAGCTTTTTTTTATTTTCCGGTATTCACAGGACAGTGCATAGAGGGTTTTTGTCAGGCTGAATTTGGCAGATAGGAAGTAGCATCTGGAAATGGGAGATGAGTATCTTGTACTCCAAAAGATATTTCAAAATACTAACTGAAAATTCTTCAGATGGATATAACTGAAATACAGGGCTCTGAGACATGTGATAGTTAAGCTGCCTTTGAGATGCAGAATGACATTTCTGGTTAACTCTTAAGAACCAGAAGGAGTATATCCTAATACTTACCAGTGATTGCTATGTTAGAAGATGTTTTAAGTTTTTGCGGCTGTTGCTTCTGAACTGTTTGCTGAGTGATCAGCAAAGGGGGAGAAAACAACAACTAATGGAATCTTTAAAGGGTCTGGGAGAAATTTTAGAAAAGGTTACTGACCATCAACATCATACAATAATAATGAAAGGAAATAGTTAACTACTTAACTTATCTCTGGCTAATGTTCAAAGTGAATGTATTAATGTATTTTGGCTGCAGTATACTCTTGGCAACACAGACCTATACACAAAAGCTCTGCAGCAATAACAATTCCTATATTTATTAACTTTGCAATTATATTAAGATGATTAAACAGCTTTTCTTTCAGTCATTAAAAAGAACAGGGCATAAGGAAACCTTTAACACAAACTTCCTTGATAAATGCAAATAATGAAAAAGACTGATAAGTAACTAAGATGATAAAGTGTGTTTTATGTCCTATCTCAAAATGATGTCTTTTGCACATTAACAGAAATGGCTGAGCATCTTTGGATGTCACGTCCATCTAGGGGAAAAAAAGGTGATGGCAAGGTATAGTGCACTCTAAAGGCCTTGACTTTTAACTGAAAATTCCAGAGACATAAGAAGTTTGGGTGTCCTGGTTTGGCTGAAACAGAA